>NW_022872877.1:0-118651 GCF_900324485.2 Mastacembelus armatus | reverse complement strand
CTTAATGAAAATATAATTTACATTTTTTAAAAATGAAAATGAAAATAAACATAATATATAAAATAAAACACTAACATTAAGTAAAAAAGCGTCAACTGGTTATGAAGGGGTTAACTCTCTCTCTCCTCAGTTTCTGCCTGAAGCCAGTGTCTCTCGACCACACCCTGATGGGAGGGGGCTGTCACCATGACGATGAGCAGAAGGGGGGCTGTCACCCTAATGACGAGCAGAAGGGGGCTGTCACCATAACAACAAAACAGGACTGTGTTGGTGAGTGGAGAGAGACACTGTCGGGCTACATCTCTCGCCCTCTCTCTCTCTCAAGCTCTCTCACCCTCTCACCCTCTCTCTATCTCTCTCTCTACTTACCTCACCCTCTCTCCCTCCCTCCCTCTCTCTCACCCTCTCACCCTCTCTCTCTCTCTCTCTCTCTCCTCTCCTCTCTCTCTCTCTCTCTCTCATCTCTCTCTCTCTCTCTCCCTCCCTCTCTCTATCTCTCTCTCTCTCTCTATCTCTCTCTTCTCTCTCTCACCCTCTCTCTATCTCTCTCTCTCTCTCTCTCACCCTCTCACCCTCTTCTATTTCTAATATCTACAGTCTAATATATTAATTTTATGGAATACTTGTAATTTTATGTATATTATATTCATTTTTATCAGTACTTTGTCAGATTACTACACATTCTTTCTAAGTTCAAAATAAATCTATTTTGAAGTCTAATCTAATCTATTTTTTATCTTGTGCCATTATAATGTATTTTTTCTGTGTTGATGATAATGTTATGATAAAATACCTTCTGTAGGTGGATTTTGTCTTACAGGTACAGGCAGAAAACAGTTTTTTACATGTAATTTGCTGAATATTTCTGTTTTACAACACAAAACCTGTTGTTCTCAGTGTGGTGGATTATTTTAGTGTTTCCAGTCTGTTGCTAATATTTTAAACTTGTCTTTTATTCTGACAGCTAGAGAAAACAATAAATGTTACCTTTTCTTTCACAATAAAGGTCTCAGTGTGGCAGTAAAGGTGCAGTCTGTCTTTATTTAGAGTGTGTGGCAGTGAAGGAGTTAAAGGTGTGGACGCTTCCACAGTGAGGAAGTTGGATGGAAAGTTTCCCTGAGCCAACCAATGGGAGAGCAGCACACACACACACACACACACACACACACACAGAGCCAGCGGGCAGGCAGGCGAAGAAAAGTCTCCAGTGTTTTTCTGCTGCAGGAAAAGTGGATTTCTTCTAACTTTTGGTTCGACAGTGTCAACATGGTGACCACTGAGACCCACCAGAGCCAGGACCTGATGGTCCCTACCCAGAACCAGGACCTACAGGACCAGCAGGAAGAGGACCAGGCCTCTCCCTCGTCCGTCCTGGCTGAATTCGACCTGGAAAAGATGAGTCAGGGTCCCGTCAACGCCATCACGGTCCTCACGCTGCTGGACAAACTGGTCAACATGTTGGACGCCGTGCAGGAAAACCAGAACAAGATGGAGGTGAGCCAGAGTCGGAAACCACACCTGGAGACCAGCTCTGAGTGTGGGGCACTGTACAGACTCCAGTACAGACATGTTCAGTACAGACTTTGTTTTCCTCATGTTTCCAGCTTCAGGCTGAAAAACTCCAGAAAAATCTGTCCACACCAGATTCTACTTCAAAAAGAGATGATTTAGTTTAAGCTTCAGCTTGTAAAGTTTCCAGGTTTAGACTCAAAACCCAAACAAACAAGTCTAGTTCTCTGGTCTCTGTGTTTTTTTTCTGCTGGGCAAAGACAGTACAGACACGTTTGTCCTGAAAACCATTCACACCAAACTCAACTTTAAAAACCTTTAATTTTACTCTTTTCCCCACAGTCCTGATGTTTGCAGGTTCAAGAGCAACAACATTTAAAACCTGTTGATTCAAAGCGAAGGAATTAAAACAGCCTCACAAACATCCTAGAGATTTACTGTCATCTGCTCCTTCACAACTTCCCGCCCTCGCCTCTCTGTCTGTAGCTAATTACCAAATTACAGTTTGTGTGTGTGGAACCAAAATGTCTTCAGCTCATTTCAGCTGCGGCGAACGATCAAAAGTTTAGAGATTTAAAAATGAATATCAGCTGATTCGTAAACTCTCCCACATTTGCATGAGCTTCAAAACGCATCATCACATGGATCAGGCTCAGGGTCTGGACACAAACATCGTTTCTTCACTTTGACCTTTGGCTGCATTTTTAAACAAAGCGTTTGGCTGGAAACCAAAATGCTGCCTGCAGACAAACCCAGGCTGCTTCCTGTTTCCCACTTCAAACTAAAAGCTGATTGAGTTTTACTGACATGCAAGAACTCGTAACAATAGTAGGCCTACATGTCAGGAAATCCAGTCTATAAGTTACATGTTTGACCTGTTCTGTCGTAACAATAAGAAAACAGATCTACAGTCTGTTGAGTCGGACTGTTCAGACTGATCCAGCAGACCCCTGACTGGTCACTGGTTATTGATCGGTTATTGACGTGTGTTTCAGGCGCACCAGGTGGAGATGGAGGGCGTGGTCAGAGGGATCCAGGCTGATATGACCAAACTGTCCAAGAGTCACAGTCACACCTCGAACACCGTCAGCAAACTGCTGGACAAGAGCCGCAAACTGTCTGTCACCATGAAGGAGGTGAGTATGTCACAGCTGCACCTGTCCCACCGCGACACACCTGTCTAACTTCACTCGTACCAGATAAAGTTACAGGTTCTCTTCTCATTGCACCTGTGAGATGTTTTAAACCTGTCGTGTTTCAGGTTCGTGAGAAGATGGAGCGTCAGGGTGTCCAGGTGAAGAAGCTGGAGGCGAACCACGCCCACCTGATCCACAGGAACAACTTCAAAGTCCTCATCTTCCAGGTCAGTGAGCCTGCGGGGGGTCAGAGGCCAGAGGTCAGGTAGAGACCGAGAGTGAAAGGTAGACCAGGATGGTCTGAGACATTTGCACATGTAAAGCCAAACATAATCCAAAGCTCTGGAAAAGACCGTTTAGATTTTGTGTGGAAGCTGAACTTGGAAATTAAACCTTTAGTCCAACAGGGAGGACAAAGTCTGAAAGTCCTGTGAGTGGGATCAGAAGCTCCAAAGACACTTCCGTCAAGAACAACAGGGGAACTTGTAAAAAAGCAGTAAACCCCAGACCTCCTCCACAAACGGGGTCTGATGTGAGGACACTCGACTCATCAGTGTCAGACAGTTTTCTATTTTCAGCTCGGACTCACGTTTGTCTCTGCCTGATGAGGATTTTCAGTCCATGACCTTATTTGGTCGTCAGCTGCTGCAGGAAATCGACCGCAAAACTTTATCAAAAACCAAAAGAGAGACAGAGTGAGGTTTCGTCATGCGGTCTGGTCGTCATGGTTACAGTCAGCGGACAGTAATTTTACACAATAAGTGATTATGACATGAGTTTTCTGGTTCATGACACAGTAACAGCCTCACAGTGTAACCACTGCAGGTAACTGTGGGGTAATACTAGCTCAAACTACAAATACCACAGAAAAACACAAGAAACTGTAGTTTTCTTCAGGGACTCCAGTCTGCTCAGTCAAACTGAGGCCATTTACTGAAGTTTATAGTAATACTGTAATATCTTTGATACCTCTGCAGTAAAACTGCAGCAGCTGGAAGTAAACCTCTGCCTGTCAGTACTGCAGTATCAGCGTGTACACGAGTGTACTGTGTGGCTTTTCTCAGCACCCTCCTAAATACCCAGCATTCCTGAGTCCATGTGTCAATGTGGGTGTGGTTCTCTGCTCTTTAACCCTCTCACTGCTGTTTAACCGTGGCAGCTTTCAGCCCAGCTCCCCTGGTCTTCATCTCCCTGTGGGTTTTTTTTTTTTTAAAATCAGACTGGACTCTACTGAACAGTACTATGTGGACAAAACTATGTGGACATCATATTTGAGCATTACATTTGTTAGTCTTTACTAGGTCTGTACCGAGTCTTAATACCAAACCTTGGTGACACTGTAGAGTGAGGCTGCCCACAGGTTCCCAGAAACCTCAGCCAGATCTTCCTGAACACCTGTCTATCTCTACCTCAGGAGGAGAACGAGATTCCCACCAGTGTTTTTGTCAAGGACCCTCCTCCGTTCCCTCGTGATGAGATTTTGGAAGAAGGTGAGGAACCGGCGCCTGGTGTTACTGATGGGAACCAGTCTCAGGAGGGAGGGCTCCACACCATCGACCTATCATCTGACGAGGATGTCGGTCTGGAGGCGGAGCTAGATGATGAGGAGATGTGGCCTCATGACCTGGAAAACATGGAAAAGTCGAGAGCTGAGAAATTGAAACGATCCAGTCTGAAGAAGGTAAGAGCCTCAGACTGACAGACCGACAGGTGAACAGACAGAGTCACAGGTGAACAGACAGACCGACAGGTGAACAGACAGAGTCACAGGTGAACAGACAGACCGACAGGTGAACAGACAGACCGACAGGTGAACAGACAGACCGACAGGTGAACAGACAGACCGACAGGTGAACAGACAGACCGACAGGTGAACAGACAGAGTCACAGGTGAACAGACAGAGTCACAGGTGAACAGACAGAGTCACAGGTGAACAGACAGAGTCACAGGTGAACAGACAGAGTCACAGGTGAACAGACAGAGTCACAGGTGAACAGACAGACCGACAGGTGTACAGACAGACCGACAGGTGAACAGACAGACCGACAGGTGAACAGACAGAGTCACAGGTGAACAGACAGACCGACAGGTGAACAGACAGAGTCACAGGTGAACAGACAGACCGACAGGTGAACAGACAGAGTCACAGGTGAACAACAGACGACAGGTGTAAGAAGACCGACAGGTGGAACAGACAGACCGACAGGTGAACAGACAGACCGACAGGTGAACAGACAGAGTCACAGGTGAACAGACAGAGTCACAGGTGAACAGACAGAGTCACAGGTGAACAGACAGACCGACAGGTGAACAGACAGACCGACAGGTGAACAGACAGACCGACAGGTGAACAGACAGACGGACAGGTGAACAGACAGAGTCACAGGTGAACAGACAGACTGTCTCCCTCCCTGTGTGTAGGTGGACAGTCTGAAGAAGGCGTTCTCCAGACAGAACATCGAGAAGAAAATGACAAAGATTGGAACAAAGATTGTTTCTGCAGAACAACGAGAGAAGATCAGACAAAAAACCTCCAGCCTGAAGGTTTCACCTCTGACCTTCAGCATCAGGAAGGTAACTGTATCCCCCTACTGATTACTATTTTTAATGCATATGAATTATACTCCATGAATCTAATTATTAAATGTTCTAAGTTCACATAACATTTTCTAAAGGTACTAACAAAGTTCCCAACACCTTTTCTAACATTACTTGTTTTGCTAAAAGGTTTCTCTATAGTTCTTCCAATACATTTACTTAATGTTCTCTCAGGATTCCTCTAAGGTTTGTTCAAGTTTGTGTAACATCCCTGTTTGTGTTTTCAGCCCCGCAGCAACTCTGACCCTCAGCCTCCTGACAACTCTGCTCAGACCGGGGAGTTCATCACCACTGAGGCCGACATCCAGGTGTCCCCGCTGGGCAGCACCGACCAGGAGGTCCCCATCTCGGAGGTGTACAGCCAGCCGGCCCTGGAAGAGCAGGAGGAGAAACAGGAGGAGCTGAAGGAGATTGAGGTGATGGAGGAGGTTGAGGAACGTGAGGAAGCGCCAGGTATGGTGGAGGCGGATCTGTCAGTGGTTTCAGAGGGAGTCAGTCAGGAGTACGCTCTGTCCTCCACCCTGCCCCAGGAGGAGAAAGGAGAGGAGAGGGGAGGTGAGGAGGAGGAATCCTAAACTCTCGTTAATAATCAGATAAATTAACGACAAAACAAGTTGGAGTCCATTCCATTTTTAGATAAATCCACATCATCTTTCATTTTGGGTCTGATGCTCAGACTGATCCCACTCTGGTACCAAACAGAACCAAAATCAACCTAACAGAACATCACATATACTGGTTGGCCTGTTATGTTCACAAAAAGTTCCCTTAAAGTTCCATGAAAATCCTGAAGATTCCTCTGAAGATCTATCAGGGTTCCTCTACATGTTTTTTTCTGACCTTTATGCTAAGCTAAACTAAGCTAAGCTAAGCTAATTAGCTTAATGTTTGCAGACGTGGGAGTCGGATAAATCTGAACATCAACTTTCAGACAGAAAGATGAGAAATTTTATGAAATGTGGAACTGTTCCTTTAACGTTTAGATATGTTTGGTAATCAATAAATACGTTCTAATATATATATAAAACTCCATGTATCTGATCATCTGTGCTGAGCTTCACATGTAAACCTGAACCACCATCTCCAAACTTTACCTGACAGACAGGAAACAGCCTGTGAACCGCAGATTTTCAGATTAAAGTTTCATATGACGTAGAAGACTTTTATTGTGGAATGATTCTGCTGATCTTATTTGAAAACATGTGGAGACACATGGTTGTTACTGAACAGATACTTTATAATTTCCTTTTTACTTGTATTAGCTGACTGCTAACTGATAACCAATAATCAGCTGATCAATAATATTTAACGTATATAAAACTGAAACCTGCAGCTGTCAATCATCCTGATCAGGAGCTCTAGAAGTGGTGCTAAACATGCAAACACAAATCGTTCCACAAACGTTCCTGTAATGTTCCACTAACGTTCCCCTGACTTTCCTCTAAGGTTCCACTTAGGTTCCCCCAGGGAACGTTTCTATGACATTCCTGTAAGACAACCCAAAGGTTCCTGTGGTGCTGCTCACGTCACGTCTTTGTTCTGAGACATTTATCTGAGCAATAAATCAAGTTGAATAACTGATTTGTCATCAATCAATCGATCGATTGATCAGGTCAGTCTTCTAGTCTTCTGTCAATGTGCTCTATTGTTTTTGCCGATTTCTGCACTGATCAATAACCAACCTGATGCTTGTTTAGATGCTTATTAACGACACAGAACTATTAATAAGTGTAACAGTGATGATTAACAGACCTGATCAAACTGATTGATCCGTGACAGTCAACTGGAACCATCCACTCTGATCAATGATGTTGTGTTTTTATTCCAACTGTCTGCTGTGCTCAGGTTTGACGTCACTGTTTTTCTTTTATTTTGACACAATAAGAAACTTCGTGCTGCCAAAGAACATTTCCTGTTTGACTCGACCTACCTGTCAAACTGTCAATCAAACAGGTGTATGACACTCACCTGAACCCTCTGTGTAAACAATAAAGTCCCTGTAACCCTGTTGCGTTTCCAGGGTCTCATTTTAACTTCACTTCCTGTCACTTTTTCTTCCAGTAAACTGAATATTATGGGATTTTAAACATCTAAACAGACCAAAATATTTAATTACTGTAAATAACTGAATTGCAGGTTTAGATTAAAGTTGATATAAAAGTATAAAAAGTAAAATCATGAGGTTTAATTGTTTTAAATCATAAAATATATTATTGGTTAGTTAAAGCTGATGAACCAATCAATCACATTGATTAGAGATTATTGTACTGTGTCAGGGCGCACTTTGTCACCTCCTGCTGGAGGAACTCTGATTAAAGAGAGCTTCCATTCATTCCTATTGAAAGCGATATTATTGTATTGTTCTGCAGTTGCACGTTTTAGTTTTTCTGTTTTAAAATGTTTTAATGGAGTTTTTCATCTGAAGATCTTTAAACTCCTCAAATAAAAACAAGAGCTACACAGCAAAGATCTAAAAGAGGAAAAAAGTCTTTATCAGGATAAACTGTATCACTATTTATATTATTGCTCTTTTAATCTTAAAAGTGATTGGGATTATATCTAGTACTTATTTAGTAATACATGTCTTATATTATCACAGTATTTGTACTATTACTTAAACTTTACTTTTATCTCTTTTTAAACAGTGAGTTTTGTTTTTAAATGTTTTTATCCAGAACCGATACCTGGTGCTATGATATTGAAGTTCAAACATTCAGTGTAAAACCTGTCTGGTTTCTACTGGGACTCTACCGTGACCTTTGAACCTTGTCAGAGAGTCCGATAGTGGGGCGGTCTCCCAGCAGCCAATGAGAGCTCTGTATAGGGCCTCGGGGGCAGGGCCTTGAAGGAGCAGACCAATAGACATAGACGTGGGTGGGGGCCTCACACCACAGTCTCACAGTTTAGTCCAAAATTTTAACACGAGTTCAAGTACTACTGCAGAGTACTACATGTAATACTCCTGACTCCACAGTACTCTGTCTGGTTGCACATGGACTCAGGAGTGGCTCTCGGCCTCTCTCTGGTCTCAGTCTTGTCTCTGTTAGCGTGTAGCATACAGGTGTTAGTCGCCATCCTGCTAACACACAGGTATGGTGGGCGGAGCTCTGCGACGGACAGGTGGATCCTGCTTTGGCTCTTCTATGATGTCATCGTCCACCTGACGCTGGTATGACCAATGAGAAACAGTTTCACATTTTATTACTGTTTATTTCTACTTTATTGTTGTTTGTTTACATTGATGGCTGTCTGTTTGTTTTTAGGAGGGTCCGTTTGTTTACATGTCCCTGGTTGGGACGGTGGAGACGTCTGAGGGTCCTCTGGCTGAACTCTGTGAGTTACTTCACTATTTCCATGTTGTTACTTTAAAATACAGTCGTTCTATATCACTTTTGTCTTTTTCACCACATTCAATTTAAAATGAGACTGGTTGTATTTAAGTGTTTTCATTTTATGTAACTTTATATTGGTACTACAGTATATTTCTGAGAGAAATATTGTACATGTCACTGCTACATTTACTTTAAGTGTTTTTAATACATTGTGTGTAGTTCACCTGTCAGCCCACCTGTCTGTCTGTCTGCAGGGAAGGAGTACGGTAAAGCCGACAGCCGCTGGCTCGTTTCTGATCCGACAATCGTCTCCGTAGAGATTCTGACTGTCGTCCTCGATTCTCTGCTCGGAGCACTGCTCATACACGCAGTACTGGAGGACAAGTACTACAGGTATCATCACTGCATCACTTCCTGTATGAAGTTATTGATCTAATCTATAAAGTGGTAGAAATATATTCACGTTTCAAACTGTATCACATTATTAGCATATAAAATGACAAAAATATAAATGATGTGATCTTACAATGACAAACCTATAACAGTATAAATACCTGAATGAATGTATTCCTGTGTACTCAGGCACTTCCTGCAGGTCGCACTGAGCGTGTGCGAGCTGTACGGCTGCTGGATGACCTTCTGTCCTGATTGGCTGCTCGGCAGTCCCAGTCTGAACACGTCCAGCCGGCTCTACCTGTGGCTCTACCTGGTCTTCTTTAACGGGGTCTGGGTCCTGGTCCCGGTCCTGCTGCTGGTCCAGTCCTGGTTCAGTCTGAAGAGTCTGCACATGCTCAGAACAGGCATAAACAAGAAGAAGAAGATGTAGACGCTTTGTGGTTTTCATTTACAGTTTTTATTTTATGTCATGATGTTTTGCTACAAATCAGTTTATTAATTGTTCACAAAGACCAGTTTTTTTCTGATATAACTTTAGTTATATCCACAGACCAACCAGACACAGACCCTGGTCTTCAGGTTGCTCCAGTCCACTTGTTTAGTCCACATCAGCTGGACTATCAGGTTTCAGAGTTTGGAATTCTTCCTTTACGTAAACCGATCACCTCAGATCAGTTTTGGTTCATTGATTGATTGGACAGTTACAGCTGACACTGTTAACAGGCAGATTTGGGCAGTAAAACTAAATTCTAATTGGCTGCCTGCTGAGGTCATTGGACTAAAGCAGCAGAAAAACTAAAGAAATTATCCTTTTAAAATCTGATTTTCAATCAGTCAGAACGATCAATAATCATTATCACTACACATGTCGACCTGTTTTCCACTAAAATGAGTCATTTTGTTTTTGTCAACTTAACATATTCATCTTGTTAAATAATAAATTTTACAAGTTTTAATTGTCCTCTGCTTCACAGAACACTCCTTCTTCTTCTTCTTCTTCTTCTCCTCTCAGTCCTCCTCTTCCTCTTCCTCTTCCTCCTCCTCTCCTCAACCTTTCTTGATCAGGCGGTGGACTGAGGTGAAGGCCTGCTGGAGGCCCAGGCCAGTCTGGGCACTGCAGGCCTGAATCTCCCACGACCGTTCGGTGTAATTGTTGAGGTTCAGCTTGGTGGAGATCTGGGGGGGTGGTGGAGAAGAAAATAAAAATGAGCAAACAAGGACACCCTCACACCCTCTCTCTTTGCTCCCTACCTAGGATGCCTCCTTCTTCATCTGTCCTTGCTTCCTCACCAGAAAGCTTTCTGGCTTAGATTCCTAATTAGGACTTTCCTCCCACTCTCCTTGTTCCCTAAAAAGCTTCCTCTGTCCTGCCACCTAAACTGCAAGTTCAGTTTTTGTCTTGGTAGAACCGCCCTGACTCAGATTCTTCTGGATTATTGTCACAGTCTGATAAACAGGCCCAGGTATAACTGGATTTGGTAGGTTTGGGTTTCGTACCTCCTCTATTGTCATAGAGTTCGGCAGATCGTTCTTGTTGGCCAGAACCATCAGGGGAACGTCTCGTAAATGCTCTTCACTCAGGACCTTCTTCAAGGCCTTCTGGGCCTCGGGCAGCCGACCAGGATCACTGCTGTCCACCACGAAGACCAGAGCCTTACATTCTTCCAGGTAGAACCTGGACAAGAAGGAGATGTTTGTTTTTGTTTGTGTGTTTGTTCTTGGTTGGGGTCAGCATTTACATTTTTACCTCCAGTTGGGTCTCATGCTCTTCTGTCCTCCGACTTCCCATATGGTCAGAGACGTCTTCTTGTCCAGGTCTAGATTTCCTACATTGAATCCGATGGTTGGTGACGTGACCACCACCTGCAGGGCCACAGTTATTCATTCTCACCTGGACACACACCAACATTTAGAATTATCTACCTGTCCACAGCAGACTCACCCGTCCCAACAGCAGTCTGGCCAGCAGGGTGGTCTTCCCAGCCGAGTCTAGACCCAGGGCAACCACCTGAAAGGAGGTAAAGTTAGTCTGGACCACGGGAAACTGTATCCCCAACAGCAGTCAGCACACGAAAACCAGGTTTTGTCTGCTTATATCAACGTGTGACTGGGTAAACTCAGGATGACCTTTAATGTGTATGAACATTTTATTCACTGACTTTAACAACAATAACAACATAAACAGGAAGTTGAAGTTAAAAACATATTTCAGCAGTTTAGAGTTAAAACTTCCAGACTAATAAAAATGTCAGTCTGAAGTGTAACTGAGAATAAAGTCCTGCTCGAACAGAAACACTTTATTGGACTTTCTGCAGTGTCTGTTGTAAAGAACGCTGAAAAACGTCAACATGGACGAGCAACAGATGAAAAGACAGGTGGGTTTACCTGAGGAGAGGTGGAGGACCGAGCCTGACCCATCACTCTTCTTCTTTTCCTATAAATTCCTTCTCCTTCAGTCTTGTGAAGCCTTCGGACCAACCAATCTGAGCTCACCTGTGTACCATCGATCTCAGGTGTGTTCAGGTTGAGTCATGTCAGCCCAAAACAGAGCAGCGTCCAATCATTGCAAGGCCTGAGACGGTGTGACAGGTCTGACTGCATTTTTGCTTCAGACGGTTTGAAGCAGTTTTAACCCCAGACTGTCTCACTGAAACTGACAATGATCCATAAAAACCAAACAGGTTCACATTTACAGCAGCTCAGACACTTACACTTCCTGCTGCTTAAACATTTTATAGAAACTTTGAAATAAAGTTACACACTGAGCAGATCAGCCACTATATTATAGTTATTTATTCACCTAGTTTCTGGGTCCCCCATCGGCTCCTCCGCCTCCTCCAGGTTCAGCGGAGAGGAGGAGGAGCCGAGTCCGCCGAGGAGGGGTCTGTCTCCGGCTATAAAACCAGCTCTTCCCGCCTCCTCCTTCCTTCTCCTTCGTCCTCCTCCGGCGTATCCTTGTAGACTCTCCCCGGTTCTTCTTCAACATGGGCTTCGGTGACCTGAAAGCGGCCTCCGGCCTGAAAGTGCTGAATGACTTTCTGTCGGCCCGCAGCTACATAGAGGGGTCAGTCCTGCAGTGACATCCCGGTGCGTTAGGAAACAGTGGACACAGCTGAAACTGCCGCCATCTTGGCTCCGCACTGAGCTAACACGCTTAGCTAGCGGCTAGGAGCTATCTGACAGGCTGTTGGCGTCACATAGAGTTCAAATGTGGATTTAAAGGCGACACGAAGCTGTGAAATGTTAGTGGTTCAGCCTGGGAGATACGTGAACACACGACAGACGTTAAAACGTAGTTTTAGTTAATTTCTGGTTCAGTTTGATGTGAATTAGCGGCTTCACACTGTTGTTAGCATAGAGCCACATGGTGCTAACATGCTAACTGTTGTATCAAAGTGCAGAAACAAACTCATTAAAAGGATATTATTTAATATTAAGACAGTGCTTTAATGTTGGTCAAATTATATTTAACAGCAGCTCGTCTTTATTCTAATGGTGACGATATTAACGTCCACATATTTAGTGAGATTAAAATTATGATAAACACTTAAAGCTGATCATTAATTGGTTGATCCCGAGGTAAATTAATGTGAAAGCAGCCAAATCTCGCGATAAACTCCAAACAATACAGTTCCTGTGCAAAAATGTAGTGTGTTAATTGATTTAAGTGGCTTTATGGCTGCAGCTTATTTCCATTAGTGATTTCTCAGCAGTTGATAATGGAAAAGAAACAAATGTAACCTACCAATTGTCTCATAGACTGATCAGGCTTCATGCTTGTCTTAAGGTTTGTCCCCTCCCAGGCCGATGTGGCGGTCTTTGAGGCCATATCCACGCCGCCCTCAGCTGACCTGTGCCACGCCCTTCGCTGGTACAACCATATCAAGTCCTACCAGGACCAGAAGAACAGGTGAGAACAATGAAGGTCACACCTTTGTACCCCAAGCTTGATGGCATCAGTGACGAACCGATCCTCTTTGATTTCCTGTCAGTCTTCCAGGTGTGAAGAAACCTCTGGGTCAGTATGGCCCAGCAGGTGTGGCCGACACCACCCCTAGCTCCGCCCCCGCCGCTGCCTCAAAGGATGACGATGACGACGATGACATCGACCTGTTCGGCTCTGATGACGAGGTGAGTTCTGTGACACAAGTGAGTGTGTGATGATTTGTTTAAGCCTGTTTTTAACTCTTACTGGGGTTTGTCTTACAGGAAGACGCAGAGGCAGCCAAGCTGAAGGAGCAGCGTCTGGCAGAGTACGCCGCCAAGAAGGCCAAGAGTACGTTGCTACACATTGACCAGAAACAATCGCTTATCAATCGGACACAGTATTGCCTGCGGTGAAGAGACCAAACTCACCTGTGCCTTAGTTTTTCATCATAAAGTCAATGCACCCACATTACACTGAGACTAATGCATCAGAACCACCACGTTATTACAGTCAGGTCATCACTCATGTTGAGGTTTGATGTGGTTAAAAGCTTTGTTTATACTCTGCTGCCATTGGTTGACTCTCTGTGATGATTTTCCAATCACCATCTTTCGGCTGACAGCCTGATGGACGCCTTATTTATCTGATGAGAGTTTTGTCCAATCAGAGCTGTGGTTCAGAGCCGTTTCCGTGGTAACCAAATCCTCTCCATTTTCTTCAGAGCCCGCCCTCATCGCCAAATCTTCAATCCTGTTGGACGTCAAACCGTGGGATGACGAAACGGACATGGCCAAGCTGGAGGAGTGTGTCCGCAGTATCCAGATGGATGGGCTAGTCTGGGGACAGTGTAAGAATACTACATCAGTACTACAGACAGTATTATTGCCATACACATACAGTACTGCTATACACAGTTTTCAAATACATGAAGCAGTTATGGGACAGTCTAAGAATACTACATTAACACTACACACAAAGCTCATCAGTTTCCACCAGCTTTGGTTGAATGTGACTGATGGGTATTGATTATTAGTATAAGCCTGCAGAGCTGATGATGATTTAACTCACCATCTTTCGGCTGAATATGTGATGGACATTTTATGATCTGATAACTCTGCAGATTAAAATTATTATTGTTGTTAATAACAGATTAATGTGCACCACACAGGTCTCTGGTTGATTTAATAATTGATCTGATGTGTATCTATATATATATATATATTTTTTTTTTTTTATATTATTTATTTATTTATTCATCCTGTAGCCAAATTGGTTCCGGTGGGTTACGGCATCAAGAAACTGCAGATCAACTGTGTAGTTGAAGACGACAAGGTGATTTTAAATGAATCTTTTAGATGCATGTGATGCTTTTAGTTTGTGGTGAATGAAGATGAATGATCTTTTATGTAAAGCTTGGTGCTGAGTAGGTTTTGATTTTTAACCTGTGTTTTGTGTGGCTCAGGTGGGCACAGACATCCTGGAGGAGCAAATCACAGCCTTTGAAGATTACGTTCAATCAATGGACGTCGCCGCTTTCAACAAGATCTGAAATGACAAACCTCAAATCATGTTGATAATAAAAAGCACTTCAGCACAAAATAAAGTTGTTTGTTTGGCTCTTTGGTCTATGACAATAAGATTTTTAACTCCAGGTTTCTCCACAGTAAAGTAAAATTCACCAGAATTTGCTTTGTATCTTGAGATGTTCAAAAACCTGTAAAATGTTTTAAGTTCTATTCACCTACATGAAAGTGAGTTCTGATGGGATTAAAATGCAGAATTCGAATCAACTAATTTTAAGTCGCATGTACATAGTTTTTAAGAAGTTGGTTCCAAAAAGTGAAGGTTTTATATTTTTAATATCCATGTGAAAGTTAAATTTGAGTTCAGACAATGTTGGAGTTGTAGTTCACGCTCGGACCTGGCGGTGGCAGCACTTCTCTGCCGCTACGTCACATCTTCCTGCTCTGCCGGAGTTTAAGCAACAGAAGAATCAGACCGGAAACTAAACAGCTGCGGAGCAGTGCGCGATATAACAAGCTTTTAATCTGTGAACATAAACAACAAACACTCAGCTGCAGGTAAACGATCTCATCGATTTGTGATTATTAAATATTCGCGCCATTAACCGGACTTGACCAATCAGCTCCTTTGTACGGCCGCTGATCAGCCAACAGGCTAACAGCATGCTAACAGCTAGCTAGATGCTAACGCTAACATCAGCCGTAACTGCGGTGCCACGTCACCAGTGGCGTCATCATGCTTACTGTTAACCCGGGTTAACGTGAATTAACACGGGTCAACGCGAATTAATCCAAATTTCATGAACCTGATCCAGACCAATAGGTTAACTGCTACTAATTAGCAGCTGCTAGTTAGCTTCTTGCGGGCAGCCAATCAGGGGAGGTGGAGCTGAGCTGTGATTGGTCAGAGGTGAGGGAAGACTAAATTTAAATAGAAAAGTAAATAAATTGTTTTTCTATATAAACAAACTTCGAATCATGCTTTATTAAAACCGAGTCAGATACATTATCTACAGTTTGTATTCATTTCTAACAGCAAATAAAGAAACTTAATTAAACAAATCAGTTTTTATCCAGCTCTTTTTTCTAGTTAGTTATTAAAGTTAGTTATTAAAGTGGTGAACTCTTATTCTAACCAGTTAAAGTAAATAACTGGTTCCACTGATCTTTTCTGGCTAATACAGTAAATCCAGTTTGTTTCTTCAGGCTCATGGAGGCTCCACCTGTGTTGCTCACCTGGTTACTGCTGGTGACAGCATGGAGTGCTCTGATTGGACGGATAAGTCACTGACTACGCTTCCTCCAGGTGGGTTTAACATTTAGTACAAATATTTAATAATTCACAGGTGGATTTCCAGTGTATGTATATGGAATCATTATATAATTACTTTCAGTTCTCTCTATGAAATAATATATAAGACAAACTAGGTCTTCTACACAGCAAGAAGGTAAAAAGTTTAAACCAGGATCTGAAATACTGCAAAGTAACTGACCTTTGGAAACTTTTCTTTTTACTGTAAAAACATTAAGAACTCTGTATACTGACCAGTTAATCTGTATCATACAGTTTTTTTAAAAGTATTATTATTGTTTAAAGACATATGTTTAAGGTTAAGAGGAGGTTAAGTAATAAATGTGTGTTTCAGCCTCACAGTCAGCAGCAGGATGTCAGACTCCTCTGATGAAGGTAAAACACAAAGACACAAAACAACATGTTTACATGTATTTTGTATTTCATTTACCAAGTTATACTGTGTGTGTGTTTGTCAGATGACCAGGGGAAGGTGCAGTCTACTAGTCGGTGAGTCTACCTGTACGTTATGGTACTATAGTACCCGATGTTCTGAGGTCAGGTCTTTCTGTTCACTATCAAGACTATCAAAAAAAAATTATAAACAATGTTGCAGAGAAGTCAGAAAGTTTAGCAGCTAATTCTACAGACAGGTGAGAACATTGTAAACATGGACTCACTGCTGGAGCTGCAGCACACCTGGACTCTGCGTATGAGGATATAAGTGTCTATATCAAATTTAAACATGGATTATTGATCATGACAGATTAAAGGTATTCTCTCTATGACAGCATGTGGGAAGATTCTCAGCCGGGTCCGTCCCGGTGTCAGCCCAGCAGACAGGGATACTGTGGATACTGCAGAGTCCTCTACAGCAACCTGGACCAGGTACAAACTCCACACACCCCTGACTCTGTTCTGCAGTCATGTGACCTGAGCTGTCCAATCAGAATGAATAACCTGTCAACATCATCACACACCTGTCTCAGCACCTATCCAGTCTCAGACACCTGGATTCAGTCCAGGCATCCTCCAGAAGCTCCAGCCTAGTCTCCTCCACCAGCTGCAGCAGAGCCAAGCTAACCCTGCTGGAGCGCTTCCTACAGGACGTCCATCAGCACCACCCGCACAGTTACAGTGATCCCAGGTAAGAAAAACAAAGACACCTTTATCACTACAGTGACTTTAGGTAACAAAAACACATGTGGCCTCACCTGTTGTAAACAAACACACCTGCCTTCCTCCAGTCTAAATAAACCACAGAGGTTTTCTGTTTACATTTTTGTCTCAGGCCATCCCACGCTGACCTCCCATCAGTCTCTGCTCCTCCATTGCCGAGAGCAGAGCTTGATGAAATCCGTTTCTCTGATGAAGACAGCCGGTCACTAGGCACCCGAGAACACCTGCCCAGCTCTGACGCCTCATCGTGTCAACCAGCCAATCATCAGGGAGATAACAACAACCGCAGCCACTCAGGAGAGAGAATCACTGAAGAGGCCAGTCACAGTCAAGAGCGGCTCTCTGCACCAATCAGAGAGCAGGAGGAAGGAAGGGCGGCCCCCACAGAGCCTACATACTCACCACAAGCACAAGCTCTGCCGCCACAGACTACAGCCACACCCCCCATTCACAGGAAAGCGCACAGGAAGACCAACAGGAGGAAAACCAGCGACTCCTCATCCCCACCACCCCTCAGAGGTACGGGTCCTGGACCCAGTCCTGATCGCCCCTCGGAGCTGAGGCCCTGGCTGCGGTGGCAGAAGGAGCGGAGGGAGGCTCAGAAAGAGGAGGCGTTCTCCTCGGACCACAGCGACCCTGTAGAGCAGACCATCGAGGAGGTTCGTCTCTTCACACCGAGCTCTCGCAACCTGAAATATAGTTTGGATGTTACCATGTCACAGATCTCATTGATCCAGATAATTATTGTCATGTTTGTGTTGGATCTCAGGTGATCCAGCTGTGTTGTTACGGCGTCAGTTCCACTCCGTGCCAACAGGAGGAGGCAGAGAGCTTCCACTACAGCCTCCCTGTCTCCATGGAAACACAGAGTGATGACTGGGACTCACCTGTGCAGGTACCTGTCTGTCAGCTGCTGGATGTCAGAGTTAGTGAGTGACCTGGGTGACCTATGATGCTTTAACTTTTCTCTGCAGTTGGTTTTACGGGGAGCACAGACACTCAGTGATACAAAGCCGCCACACACACCTGTCCAGGTGGGACAGACGGAGGGGCGGGATCTGAGCAGTCTGATGGATGTTCAGGTGGATCTAGAGGACCAGGTGTACTCGTACCAGCTTGACTCCATCCTTCACAATGACCAAACAGAAGGTGGCAGGGACAAAACAGACCAGGGCTTTTGGACTCTGCCCATAGAAGAGGTCCTGCCAGTCCCCTCGCACATCCCAGAATCCTTCAGGGGGAAGTCCTGGGCCCAGATCGAAAAGGAAGATGAGGACAGGGTTGAAAAACTGGTTCGACAGTTCAGACGAGGAAGATATATCTGCTATTTCGACAGCGAGTCTCTGGCCAGGTAACATGTACACGCTCAGATATACAGGTACATACATGTATTGCAGTAGTGTGTGTACATATACTCTGATACTGTATTAACTGACATACTATAATACTGTGTAAACACTCACATTTACTTTAAGATACATAACGCACTAACATATACTGCAATACTTCAGCATTAGTATATACAAAAACATACTTTACGACATTTGGTGACGTACAGTCTGACATTTATTGCAGTAAAGATGGACACTGAGCTGAAACCTGATACCTGTGCTCAGGTTTTATTACTATTTTATTTTGTGTTTCTGATGACGTCGTCACTGACAGGTACGGCAGGAGGAGCCAAAACAAGAAGGGTTGTGATGAAAAGAAGGCGGGGTCAGACACAGGTGTACTGCCCTTATTGGAGCGAGATGCCGATGACTCTGTATATGTGAGGAGGAAGAGGCGGAGCTTCAGGGTGGCGTCCCGGTGCCAGGTGAGACAGACGGAAAGTTTAAAATGTTTCTGAACAACTTGGTTATGAACTGTTTTTGTTTCTTTAGGTGGTGAAAGTCAGTCACGGCACTCAGACTGTCCGAGTGGTGGTCCCAGCTGTCCGTCAGCAGGCTCCAGAAGCCATGCCCATCAGCATCCCCACAGCCAATCAGGAAACAGCAGAGAAGACGCCTGAAGTGCAGATGTGGCGCAGTCTTCCTCCGTCATATTCCAGCATCATCACACCTGTGCAGCCTCGCACCACCGTGGTCTACCTGCTCTGCTCCCCATTAGGCCCCTCACCCACCTGTCCATTAGCAGCAGGCTCCGCCTCCAAGCGCTGCAGGAAGAAGAGGCGTCCGCTGGATCTGCAGGGGTTAAAGGTCAAATACAAACGACTTCCTGTCAGGTTCTATGATCCTGGCACCAACCGGATTCTGAGAACCCCCCCTAAAAGCTTACTGTGGCGCCGAGGCCCCACCCACTCTGGCCCACCGCCACCCTGTGTCCGTCAGCTGTTTCGAAGCCTGAGTCCAGACTTGAACACCGACAGACCGCCAGGGGAGGGGTCTACAAGTTCCTCCAGGGTCAAAGGTCAGAAGGCAGCAGACCCCCCTTTCAGCTTCCTCCTGAGCACGCTCAGTAGGGATTCAGCTCAGACTGACAAACCGGACACAATCAGGAGGCGGGGCCGGACAGTTAAGGCCCCGCCCCCTGCACCACACAGCAGATCGGAGAGGGGGAGGGGAGCGAGGCGGGAGAAAACACGTCCCCCACTCTCCACCAGGAGAACCAGGACTCAGGCCACGCCCCCCCAACCCCGGAGGGAAGGCCTGCGACGAGCGGCCCCCTCTAATCTGCCACACCCCCCGTCACTTCGCCGGGGCAGAGCCCGGAGGGGGCGGGGTTGCGAGAGGGTGCGAAGGTAGCAACACACCTGGGGGGTATTCCAGTAAGCGGGTTTAGTGAAAACTCAGAGCAGTTTAACCCTGAGACCATTGAAAGTCACAGTAACTGTCTTATATCCCACTTTGAGCTGCTGCCAACGGCTTTATCCACAGTGAATCGAATCTGAGCTGCAATGATGACGGCTTTTATAGTCGTCATACGAATGGGTAACTTAGAGTGGTTAACTTAGAGTGGGTAACTTAGAGTGGGTAACTCAGGGTTCATCAACTCAGAGTTAAGTTCAGAGTGTGTTAAACCTGCTTTCTGGAAGACCCCCTGGTCAGGCAGAGACACACCTGGTCAGGCAGAGACACACCTGGTCAGGTAACAGCCTCATTCATAAACTAAGTAAAGAAAAGATTCTTTCTAGCACTTGGGACATTTATTGATTTTTGAATGTTTCAATCATTACACCTGATCAGTTGGATCATCAATCAGTCAGACGTTTTTTGATGCCCAAAGCTTTGAGAGCGTAACAACATCTGAGTGAGTAGCAGACTCACATTTATTAATAATCTATTACTATTATTGATTTTGGAACGTTTATTGATACCTCAAGTCACACATGGATCTGGTCTGGATCTGGACCTGCTGGTCCTCAGATGTGGACTGGCTCTGCACTGGTTTATAAATGAGGCTGGTGACGCCACCAATAAAATAAGATCATCTAATCAATATGAAACGTCATCTTTACATGTGTGTACAGTTTTTCATTTATGACAACTTCCAAAGTAAAAGTAGTTATTTTTCTAATGTGTTAAAAATTAAAACATTTTTACTTTTTGTGAGAAAAACGATAAAACTTACATTTTTACACATTTAAAATAAGGATTATTAGAAAGTAAAGACTTTTATTTTGTCAAGAATAACATTTTTCATTTGTCATTTTAAATAACGCAGGTTGTTTTGAATCTTCTGAATACTTCAATGTGCACACAAATGGAACATGAGAGTTTGATTAAATTAAATGATTTTATTCTAATTCTGGCAGCTGTAAACACACCTGAAGCCTGTGTCAGGTGCGATGGCCTCTGGTACCTTTTCTACAGGTGTTGTTGTTGTTTCTGATTGTTGATGTTGTTGACATCTGAACTTTTTCTACCTTTACACCCGTGTTTATTTAAATAGCTTCATGTTGAATAAACTCTTTTTATTACCTGGAAAAGACTCACCTGGTCAGTGTGTGTGTGTTCTCACAGTGTCCACCAGATGGTGTATCGAGTCTCCCACCTGGTCGGCAGCCTGTAGAAGCTCCGCCCACTTTCTATCGCCTAGAGACAAAAAATATATATGTATTATTTCATTTAATCAAACTTGTTAAAACTAAACTGCAACAGCAGAAAAACTAAGTTTGACATCAAATGAAAACGTGAGAGACAGAGAACAGTAATAGTTTGGATGAATGGAACAATATAATTATTCAATAGCTCAATAAACTAATATTGATCATTTAAGAAACCTGTCTCTCTCTTTTTCCACCTGTCAGCCTCCATCATAGTCTTCAGTCTGTCTACAGTTTCCTGCAGAAGCTCCTCAAGACTACATGTCCCACAATCCCCGTCGTCTTCTTCAGACAAACATTTGTCTTCTCTTTGTTGCTCCGCCTCCTCTGGTCCATCCACTTGTTCTATTGGACCACAGAGATACATGTCACCTGCAGACCCCTCCTCCTCATAGTGGAGGTCATGTGATGTGCCATGGTGGACTGTGGGAGACGGAGTTTTTCCATGCTCTCTCCACTCATCTTCTGTCTCCAACACTTTCTCTTCCTCCTCCTCCTCATCCTCCTCTTCAGTATTGCTCGGTGTTGGCGTGAAGTCGTCTGTATCCGTGTTCTCTGTGCTGTTGGCGTGTGGCGTGTCGCTGGCGTGTTGCTGAGCCTCCATGTTGTTTAAAGCCTGAAGCAGAGAAGACGTGAGGCAGGTAAAAGCAGCATGTGGGCATGAAAGTCCAGAAAAGAAGTTGTGACCATAATAACTGAAGATGCAAACTACGACTCCCAGGATGCTTTTCATCAACCAACAGGGTGCTGATTATAACTACAAATGGTGGAAGTCGTAATCTTGTGGTCACTTTTCATCTTTGTGCTCATTTTGTCCTCACGTTTCCTTATTACATCACTGACCAAATAATTTTTTAAAGACACACCTGTCCAGGTGTGTTCACCTGTGTGAGCATGCCCTGCAGGCGCACGTTATGTTGCCTTAGTGTCTCCATGGTAACCTCCATCTCCGAGCACCTGTCCTCCAGCATGCCCTGCTCTGATTGGACGGTGATTCGCCACGCCTGCAGCTGCTGCTCCAGCAGCCTGGAGGCAGGAAAATAAACAAACAGGTGATAAACTACGAATCTGTGTCTGTGATTGGTCGTTTGTGGTTTCAGCCTCACCATTTATCTCTCTGCAGGTTTCGGACCTCAGTCAGCAGCGTCGCCGCCTGCTCGGCAACAGACACATTTTATTTTACATTATTTTAT
Organism: Mastacembelus armatus; assembly: GCF_900324485.2. Lineage (NCBI taxonomy): Eukaryota > Metazoa > Chordata > Actinopteri > Synbranchiformes > Mastacembelidae > Mastacembelus > Mastacembelus armatus. Next base: position 96,520 of record NW_022872877.1, on the reverse strand, counting down.
ACAACATCTATAAACATACACAGTGAGGTCATCAGAGGTCAAAGGTCACCTGCTGAGTCTCCTCGTCAGTCTGCAGCGCTTTAGACACAGATGAGCAGGAAGGAGGACACACTGAGGCATCATGGGAAACAGCCCCATGATTGACAGCTGGGTCTGCCATTCGATTTGAGGCGTCAGGAGGGGGCAGAGCACTGAGTGTGTTTGATTTGAAAGAAGGTAAATAAAAGGTAAATAAAATCTAGGAAATATTTGCAAACTTCATTTTGTTCAACTGTAAAAATCCTAAACTTGTGTGTAACAAAAAGACAAAACGTAGTGAGTTATTTTAATAAAAGTGAAGCTGTCAAACACTGACTTCACACTTGTCCCACCTGTTTGGCGTCTCCCCTGGCTCCGCCCACATCAGGACCCTCCTCCTGTCAGTTTGCCTCTGATTGTATCGCCATGGCAACAAGGTGTAGCGAGCGCTGCGCACAAATGAGGACAGAGATTCCTTCCAGGTGGGCTGACAGACACAAGCAGAAGATCAGAAAATGTGAAAAGGTAAAGGTCTGTAGCTTCACCTGTCTGTTTGTACTTCTGTCTCACCTCAGCCTGTCTGTGATTTCGTACCTGAGTGCAGAACTCGAGCACTGGGTGTTGGGCTTTGTGTTTCCTCGTCTGCCGGTCTGACAGGAAGCAGTTCTGACACACGTGGACGTTCACACACTTCATGCAGCGATACCTGAGCGCACACACAGGAATCGATGCTCAGACAGAGAAATTTACTGGCCAACTTGTCTCACCTGCTTTATTTTATCAGAACTCCACTGATTGGACCATGTGACAGGTGTGAACTAAATAGAGTCTGATTGAAACTCAGTTCTGTTAGATGTAGAAATATTAGAAGTTCTGATTGGATAATGTTTTAGCTCTGCTCTGATTGGTTGATGTGAGGTCACCTGAGTCCCGTGATGGGGAAGGTCTTGCAGGTGTGGCAGCGAACAGCATGACTGACGTTCTGACTGACACACAGCTGGTACACCATGGGTAACCATAGCAACAGGCGTGGCTCACTCTGCAGCCACGACAATACGTGTTTTCTGCTCACCGTCGGAGTCGACACCTGAAGAAACACTGACTCAGTGTGTTGTCATGACAACCAACGATCACCTGCAGATGAATGTTTTCTCGCTGGTTCTCACCTCGTTGAAACACGACCTCACCGCCGTCTCCACGCCGCCAAATACTGCTTCCTCCTGCACCGCCGCAGGAACCTGAACACATACACGTTAGAGAGAACACAAGGAGAGAGGCATGCTGGGAAATGTAGTCTGCACTGTTGTTACCTGGCTAAGGTCCAGTAACAATGATGTAAGTCCAGACCTGCTGATGGATCCTGAACTGCTTCTTGAAACTCGGACCAGAGCTAAAAACAAACACTGAGTATTTTACTCTGAAGGAAACAGTTATAACATTACAGCTAACAGGAGTCGTGTACTTTATTTTGAAGGTCACAAAGGGTCAGCCAATTCAACAATTTATCAACAAATCTGCAAAATCTACAGTAAATACTCCAAAATAAAATGTAGAATTTATTTTTTCAAAATGTACTTCCTGTCAGAGCAGTGTTTGTTATTTAAATGTTATACTTTTATTTTTTCATCTGTAAAGCAGGAGACCTTCAGACGAGGTTCCTCACCTCTGTATTTTGCCAGCGGACTGTCTGCAGAAAGAGCGATCAGAGCAGTTTGAAGAGACACAGCAGAAACACGACCAGCTCGAGTCCTGAAACACAAACAAACAAACAAACAAACGTGTCCCTGCGGACTGAACCTGAACACAACACTTCATTTTAATAAACTGACCTGTCAAACAGCCTGAACATCAGACTGCATGTCTCTTCTGGAGCCGCCACAGTCACATGACCTGGCACTTCCTGTGACACGCCCTCAAACATCCTGTTCAAAGTCGCCGTCACTTCCTCCCTGTTCAGCTCCGCCTCCTCTCGATGCTGAGCATCACCCACCAAGCGAAGAGCCGCCACGATGTGACGAACGAACACGGCATCCACTAAAACACAAACACTGTGGTCACATGACTCCAACAAAAGGTGATAATGACAGTTTGCATGAATGTAAAAATAAAAGCGCGGTGCGACTCACTGCAGCAGAGTTTCTGCAGAGACAGAAGCTTCATGGCGACTCTGTAAACGGACGCACGGATTTCATTCAGTCCCTCTGCAACAAACCAAAACACAAAACCCTTCACTGTAAGAGCTTAAAGCTGAAGCTCAGGAGTGTCATTGAACGCCTCCTTCACTTCAGCAGCAATTGTACATCTGACTCTGTTTTTTGACTTTGACTCAGCACAGCCCAATAGAACCCATTAGAACCCAGCAGAGAAGAGTTTACCGACGTTCTCCAGGTCCATGGCGAGTTTCTGAAAACACAAAACATCAGTTTGAGACATTTCTGATGGTTGTACAGTGGATTTTATCATGAACGGCCTGAGCTTTAAAACACAAACAGGAAACAGGAAGTGAAGAAGAGCAGTTTATGATTATTGTCAATTATAATATTTTCTGAACAGTCCATGAGTTGAACAGAACAGCAGCAGTGGAGAAACTGAGCTCAGCACAGCAAACAATGAAGTTTACTATGACAATAACGTCATCACCTGATTCGCACATATAACAACATAAACAAACAAAGATCAGTTATTGTCAATTAAAACGATTATTGCTGTTGGTTTCACTCATGTTTCAAAGTAAAACTCGCTCACCTTCCTTCAGCCGGTTGGACTCTACACAAACCAAACGTGAAGCTGCTGAATGATGAATGAAGGTTTCGTTTATCATCACAGCTGCCTCTCACCTGTGAGCCCCGCTCACCTGCTGTCCATGGACCAATCAGCAGCCAGCTGATGCCACCATCACTGAACCCAGTGAACAGGAACAATTGGTGATCATCTCCAGGCTACAGGGAGAAGAGAGTGATCACATGATTCATCACATGATTCTCAGGTGTTTCTAACTCACTGACATCAAGGGGGGAAAAGCGCCCTCTGTTTGACAGAGTCCAACTTACAACAACATCCTGTCTCCAGTCTGCGTCACTATGAAAACTTCTCCCAACATTAAAACCTGATTCATGTTTTTTCCAAACAGTCTTAAAATCCATTCAGAGTTTCTGCTCTGGTTCTTCTGTTTTACTCTGCAGCACTTTCTCACATCAGGCAAATTTACAGTGACAATCAGTGAATTCACACACGAGCAGAACTCAGGGTGAAGTGAGGCCAGGGCTGGAGCAGGTGGACTGAAGGACAGAGTGAGAACATGAGGTGGTCCAGGGTTCTGATGGACCAAACTGCAGAAACTGATCAACAAGAACAAAAAACAGACCAGATCACAATGAACCACTGATTAAAGCAAGTCAGAGAACAGACACCTCCTGGAAAGGAACTCGGTCCTGACCCTGCCCATGTATTCTATTTTCATTTGGTTCCCCTGCATCCTGCTCTATGACCTTTGACCCCCACCTCTCCCCAATGGATGCTGCTTTCAGTTTTAGATGCCGATGTACAGCATTGCATTTGTGCAGGGAGGCTGACTGACGGCTGATTTGAATGAATGTTTAATGAGCGTGGGCCGAGTGGCCTGATGATGAACAACAAACCGGCTGCTGTGGACGAGCTGCAAACACACACTGTGTTTTCTGTTTGTGTTGGTTGCAGACCTCCCCGGCTCTTTGTCTCCAAACTGAAGCTCATTGTTCATCTTTGGGTCATTCTAGGGCGACACACTGTAGCTCGTTCTTCTTCTGGACTGAGCTAAACGACAGAACACAGAGCCTCTCATCCAGAGCCATCACCTCATCGGCACATCAGCACCAGGCCAGAGGGGGGGACGCCCTGATACAGAGTCTCTGACCGCTGGGCTGCAGTCTTCCTTTGAACCAGACTAAGTCTGCAGTTACCATCAATATGCTAACATGCTAATGCTACATGTCAAACCTGTGAAACAGCTAAAGGTAAACACGGCGTACACCTGAGGCTGATGGGAACTTTGTGATTTCTGCTGGTGTTTGGTCATAAGCCACAAAATGTCAACCTGATGGTGAAAAGTCAGAGAATCATCCTGAGGGGAACCTAAACCTGAACCACATTTTGGCACAGTCCATCCAACAGCACTGAGGGATTTCAGTCTGGACCAAACTGACTGGGGTTCAACCTGAGAGCACTGAGGTTCTTCGGGTAGAGAGGAACCAAGACTCTTCAGGTACCAAGACTCAAAACCACTACATAGAGACCCAAATCCATTACAGACAGACTCAAATTCACTACAGACATAAAACCTCACTACTCACAACTCACTACAAAGACACTGAAAGTGAGAAATCAGATTCACAGTAAAACAAACATGACACTGTTTGATTACGTTTCCTCAAAACTGTAATAAACGAAGACAGTAATCAATGATTTTTCTAAACAGGCTCCTCCCAAGAGGGCGTGGCCTTTGGGCTGCTCTCACCCATCAGTACTAACCAGTGTCAGTCTTTGTTCTGGTAAGCATCAGTACTGCTGAACTGCAGTATTCCTGCTGCTGCTGGGTGAGTACACACTGTAGTCTTTGTTTTGTGGTGTTTCGAGCTGTGCTGAGGAGAAAATGAAGCGCTCCCTGGGCATCTGTCTGGTGATCTGCTCTGCTCTGATTGGCCTGGGTATGTTTCATTCTTGTCTCTTCATAAATTTTTCACTTCCTATTTTTTGGATTTTTCATTTTCAGCATTTATCATTTCAGTTCTGACCAGTAAAAAAACTACCAACTGCAAGTTTGAGATTTTAGAGGTTGGTTTGATTCTGTGCAGTTTTTAAATCACAAACTCATGATCAAATATGAAATGACTATGAAATGAGTGAAAGAAGCAAAGCTCTGCTATGTTGAAATATTTGTCTGTTTGCTGAAAGTGCTCAGCGACAGCTGCTGCTGTAGAAGAACAGCCAATGTGGTTCAGTGCCAGTACGGTTCTGGTAAACATATTACTGTGTGTGTGCTGAGTTCTGCTTGATAACTAGTACAGCACAGCCTGTATTAGATCATGTCGGGTGACCACGGTCTGATTTGTCAAAGTGTTTTTTTTGTTTTGGTTCTGCCGACACCAAGATTCGTGTTAATTGGTTTCAGAAGACTGATGGTGGAAAAAACCAACGGAAGGCAAACTGTTTCCTCTGGTTTCCAGGTTCCAGTCCTGACTAGAACCAGGAAGTACAACCACATTACTCCTGTTCTCAGGTCTCTGCACTGGCTTCCTGTCGCTCAGAGAATAGGCTTTAAAACAGCCCTGCTTGTGTATAAGTCTCTTCATGGCTCAGCACCACATTACATCTCTGACATGTTGGTGCCATATGAACCATCTCGGACTCTGAGACCATCAGGCACAGGCCTTCTGCTCGTGCCCAGAGTCAGGACTAAACAGGGAGAAGCAGCGTTTCATTTTTATGCAGCTAAAACCTGGAATAGTCTCCTGATGATGTTAGACAGGCCTCATCTCTGGGAATGTTTAAGTCCAAGCTAAAAACCTTTCTTTTTATCTCAGCATGTGACATATGACAACTGACAGTGTTTTATCCAAAGTGATTTATCTGCACTCAGTTTCCTCTAATATTCATTTTTATTCTTGCTCATGTATTTTTAACTTGTCTTTTACTTTCTACTCCGCGTATGAAGTGTGCTATATAAATAAACTTCCCTTGCCTTTATGCTAAGCTAAGCTCAGTCTGACCATGTGACTGTCAAAGAAAAATCTAAATCAAGTCAACTATTAACTATTAGCAGTGTTAGTCTTAATTGTAGTGGTACTAGCAGTAGTACTTTAGCAGTTGTACTGGGTACAGTGGTAATAATATGAGCAATATTGATAATTGTAGTATTTGCAGTAGCAGCAGTAGAAATTGTTACAGTGCTAGTAGTATTAGCAGAAAACAGGCTCCCTACAGCCACAGTAGCATTAGCAGTATTATTAGTAGTAGTAGTAGTAGTAGTAGTAGTAGTATTTGTAGTAGTGTTTGTAGTAACAGAGTGGTTTGTGTTTCAGGATCAGCCATTCGATGTTACAGCTGCAAAGATTATACAGGCAGCTGCACCAAACAACGAGACTGCAGCTACGACGACGCCTGTCTCACCCTCTTTGAGAGAGGTACCTGTACACCTGTGCACCCATACACCTGTACACCTGTGCACCCATACACCTGTACACTCTTACACCTGTACACCTGTGCACCCATACACCTGTACACTCTTACACCTGTGCACCCATACACCTGTACACTCTTACACCTGTGCACCCATACACCTGTACACTCTTACACCTGTACACCTGTGCACCCATACACCTGTACACTCTTACACCTGTGCACCCATACACCTGTACACTCTTACACCTGTGCACCCATACACCTGTACACTCTTACACCTGTGCACCCATACACCTGTACACTCTTACACCTGTACACCTGTGCACTCTTACACTTGTACACCTGTGCACCCATACACCTGTACACTCTTACACCTTTACACTCTTACACCCATACACCTGCGCATCTGTACACCTGTGCACCCGCACACCTGCACACATACTTCACTACCTGTAGACCTGTAGGCAAACACCTCTATAAACAAACAAACATACAAACTAAACTCTACAGTCCTACAGGAAAGATCCAGATCAGTCCAGCAGCTTTAACCTGGTCTCTCTGTCCTGCAGGGGGGATGACCTACCGTCAGTGTCTGAAGTATTCAGACTGTGACTACGGGCGACTGGGCCAGATGTTCCCCCAGGTAAGACTCATGAACAGATTTTATTAACCAGTCTGGACATGTACAAATTAAACCAGTTCAAACCAGCACTAATAAAATATTCATCAGGTTCAACTGTGACAGAAAGTCTCTGTGATGAAACGTCATCATTTCCTTTTAAATAAAGTTTTAAATATAACAACAATAATCTTAAAGTCTGAGCCTGACTCGGAGTCCGTACAGGTGTGACACTCACCTGTGCCTGACCTTCTTATTGATCCCAGTTCTGACCTCTGATCACTGATTGACTGATTTCTAACCAATCACTTCCAGGTGTCCAGCTTCACCTTTAAGTGCTGCAACTCGGACCTGTGCAACTCCGCCCCCTCAACTGCAACAAGCTCTCTGATTGGTCTGCTGGCCTCGGTGCTGGTCATGTGGTGGTGCGTCCACTGAGGAGGAAACAGCGTCTCTGCCCCCCCCCCCCTGGTGCCTGGAAACAAACAGCAGCTTCTTTAACACCGTCTTAACTGATATGTTTCATCACCTCGATCAATAAAGGCTTCTGATCTGTGTCACATGACAAATACATGCAGAAATATTTGTATTTCATCAGTTTGATTCACTTAAGATGAAAGAGTCAAAGATTTCTCCCTGTCACATTATTGATATCTGTATGAAGCAGATTAATCAATCAATTAAACTCTCTGATGAGCTTCAGTTGCCGACTGATGGAGACACTTCTGATCAATAATTATCAGACCAGATGTTGATGTTTGGTGATTTTCAGATTCAGAGCTCGTTCACTTTGTCAGGGATGTTTATTGACAGAAGGTTTCAGCTGCTGATTAACTGATGATTATTAATATAAATAAATCTGAAGTGTGACATTTAGCTGCAGATTGTTCTGTTATTGATACATTTAACAGTTTCTGTCTTTGTGAACTTCAGTGAGAAGATGATTCATCAGCTGATTGTGTTTTAAATGAGAAATCAATGACCTGTGGGTTTTCAGCCTCCAGTGAAAAGTATCTGAGCTTAATAGTTTTAGTTTGAATGAAACGAGAAGAAAAACGTCAGGATGAGAAACTTTCCTGCAGCTGCTTCGCTCCTTAACCCTGTTCAGCACTGACCTGAGAACAGCTTTAAACTGTATAAACCAACGTTTATTCAATAAAGTTTACACAACGGAAACAGATTCATTCTTTAATCACTGACTCTGCTCATTTGGTTACTGAAAAAACAACAAGTGTGAGTTTACTCACCGACCTGGTGTCCAGGTGTGAGAATGCAGCGCCCCCTGCAGACCGACAGGTGAAACTCCACTGAACAGACAGGTGCAAACTCGGTTTTAGGGTTTGGACAGAAACAAGTGGCAACAAGTGAAAAAACAAAAATTAAAATGTTTTAAAATTGGTTTTTAAATTGTTCAAGGCATCTGACAGTGAACTGATGGAAACTGGGCTCATTGAAACACGTCAACAAAGGTGATGATCCATGAATCAACAGATCTGTGTTCACACTTAGTTAAATCTGTTTGACGGAGCAGTGCTGTTTAAAAATACACCTTCACAAAGTCACAGAATTATAGTGTAGTACTATATGTACACACTGTAGTCTAAAGTTTTTTTGTGTGTTTTTAACGTGTATTACAGTATTTTTAAGTACTGTGTAATAAAGTTTTACAGTGTAATTCAGTGTAACAGGAAACGCCCAGAACACTGTAAAAAACCCAAACACTGTACAAACACTGCTCAGCTGTCCTACAAAACAAAACACGGGAATTTATTTTGAAAATGAACGCAGAGGAAAAACGAATGTCCTCAAACATATATTTCTACACATATTTAGGTTTTACAGTGTGAGCTGTCTTCCTTGGTCAGACGTCATTCCAGAAATATTTATTTTCCACATAAATCTGTATTTTTTTGTAACGAAAGGAAAAGGAACAGATTTTAGTCAGTTTTTTCTATTTTTTGTCATAACATCTTAAGAATTAACAGCTTAATCAACTCTGACCACTCTAACATTATAGAAATAATTATTATTCTAAATTATATTAAACCACAACATTTGCTCCAGCCTTTGCATCCTATTTTGAACACAAATTACATAAACACTCTCGGGAAGACTTTTATTGTGAAAGGATCCACAGGAAGCGCAGTGCGTGTTTATTTCGGACTTGACGCTTGAAACTCGCAGCAGGTTGATCGTAACAGGATGAAACTTTAATCACGAACAAAAGGTTAAAAAGCCGCTGCTGCTGTGTCATCATGGCTCTGAAGGTAAGACCGCTCACCTGTACCTGTCGGTGACCTTTGACCTCCCTCCTGCTGCTGGTTTACGGCGTCAGACTGAACAGGACCGACAGCTCGCTGCGGGTCCCTGCAGGAACCTCATAGAGAAAACAGTCAATTCAAGCAGTCGGGAAATCCAAAATTTGAAGGAAATAAATGCAATTGAAAGATAGTCCAGGTGTCCTACCTGCTCCGATGGATTTTATACATTTTATCATGAAAATAAAATACCAAAGAACGAACCACAACTCGCTTTCTAACTGTCTGGACATGTACAGGTGTCATGGAGGAATTCCATAGGGGTCTGGTTGGAAACTCAGAAATTACTAGAGGACGAAAAACACCAAAAATAAACAGACATTTCGTTTTCTACTGCAGCTTTTAATGTAAATATCATTTAATTACTGCATTGATACTAGAAAACGTCTCTTGGAATCATATTTGCTTCCTAAGGTTAGAAAAATCATTTTCAAAACTGTTGACCATTGCAAATGTACAGAAAAGAAGTTTGTGTTGGGAAGAGAAAAAACGATCCAGAGGAAGAAAAACTGCAAAGAAATCCAGATAAATTCATAGTTTCCTACTGAAAACATGTGCAGGTGTTATAGAAATATTCTACTGTTCTTAGGAAACATCTGGATGAGGCTTACAGGCTGGGAAATACGACAGTTTTCAGAATAAAATCCCAGGCTCTTTCACAAAAGGAAAACAAAACTGGCAGCAAAAAGTCTGTTGCAACCTGAAAAGTGTGTTAAGGTCTGAGAGCAGGTAGAGAAAAGCCTGAGGGTGTTGACAAGACTTCTGGTCAAACAGGAAGTCAGGTTTGTCAGTTTGGAGTTTTCTGATCACCAGGCTGTTGAGCTCTTCCTGTGAGGACTCTCGTTATGTCAGGGGCCCGATGACGCTTTGCTTATATTTGAATAGGCCTGTGACATTTCCTCCGACAGCTGAAGGTCCAGTGTTTTGCTGTTTCAGGCTCAGGTTCTGTACGACTTCAAGGCCGAACCAGGAAACAACGAGCTGTCGGTCAGACTGGGAGAGACGATCACGGTGCTCAACCAGGTGCACGCTCAGCTGCAGTACTGTGCACGCCATACAGTATGTACAGTAAACATGACACGTGGTCATAATGTGTGTGTGTGTGTGTGTGTGTGTGCGCAGACTGTGGGTGGAGGCTGGATCAAAGCCCAGAACTCAAGCGGACAAACTGGACTCGTACCTGAGGGATATTTACAGGTGAGTGTGAGTTCACTTCATGTCCAACCAGCTCCTTCCTCTGTCAAAACCACCACACAGACTGAAAATCACCACACAGGGACTCAAAACCACCACACAGGGACTCAAAACCACCACACAGGGACTCAAAACCACCACACAGGGACTCAAAACCACCACACAGGCTCAAAACCACCACACAGGCTCAAAACCACCATGCAGAGACTCAAAACCACCACGCAGAGACTCAAAACCACCACAGAGACTCAAAACCACATACATAGTGTGAATATTCTTCCTGTCTATCACTGTTTGTTGTCGACATGTTTCAGATTGGCAATGTTGGTGGCAGTGAAGGGGGCGGAGACTCCTGGGCAGGGGGTGGGGCCTATACCAGTAACACTACAGACGGTTGGTACAGTCCGGGATCCACTGACACACAACAAGGTACCACACATTTAAAACTATTTCAGCGACGTCAGTTTCCTGTTTAAGCTGCGATGTGACATACAGTCGTCGTATCATCGCTGATTCATTAGCTCAGTGAATAAATAAAATTAATTGTTTACAGCTGCTCCCGAGGACGATGACGGCGAGTGGGACGACGACTGGGACGACCAATCAGTGAGCAGTTACCGTGGTAACAGTCAGGTGAACGAGGAAAGCGGAGCCACAGGACGAGGCACCCACGGGTCGTCTGTGAAGATCTCCCTAAACAAGTAAACACATTTTTAAATACACAAACAACAGATTCCCAGTAGATCCCAACAGATGTCTTCAGTACAGATCCCAGTAGATATCAGGGGCGCACTTTATCCCAGTATGTGTCCACAGCTCCCAGTAGATCCCAGTAAATAAAATATGACTGCAGTAGATGTCAGTGGATCCCAGTTTATCTGGTCTCCACAGATGTCAGTGTAGACACGTCCCTGCTGCTGGATCCTTTAGATCCCCTAAATGTTAGTAGATCCCAGTAATCCTTTGTGTCCTCAGGTTTCCTTTCTCCAAAGGTCCAAACCCTGAAGTCTTCCTGTTGGCCAAACCACCAGCTAACAGCAGAGACCGGATCCCTGTCTATGTGAGGAATCAACTGTATTGATCATTTTGTCAGGTTTTGTGTTGTCACCTGCTGCACTCTGATTGGCTCCTGTTCATCGTCCAATCAGGTGGGAGAGGTGGGACCCGTTTGGTTGTACCCGCCGTCTCCTCTGGACTGTGTGATCGCTGATCCAAAGAAAGAGTCCAAACTTTATGGACTGAAGAGCTTCATTGAGTACCAGATCACACCCAACGTGAGCAAAGTCACAGTAATACACAGTAATACACAATAGTACACACAGTAATACTCGCAGTACTACTCTGCCTTTCCTGCAGACAACCAACAGACCTGTCAATCATCGCTACAAACACTTCGATTGGTTGTATGAGCGCCTGCTGGAGAAGTTCGGCTCGGTGCTGCCGATCCCCTTGCTGCCCGACAAACAGGTCACAGGTGAGCCGGCGCCATGGCAACCACACCCGCACGGCCATGTAACACCTGTATGACATGTACTCGGAATCAGAATCCATGGAAAGGATCCCAGTAGATGTTACTAAACAACAGTACTTATACTACAGTATAACTGATAACTACAGTAGATCCCAGTACATTAATTCCAGCCTCCCTTGTTCTGTGTTTGAGTGTGTACCTGTGCTTTCAGGCCGGTTTGAGGAGGACTTCATCAGGATAAGGATGGAGGGCCTGCAGGCCTGGATGTCTCGGTTGTGTCGCCACCCGGTCGTCTCTCAGAGCGAAGTCTTTCAGCTCTTCCTCACCTACAGAGATGAGAAGGTAGGTTAAGCCCCGCCCACTGCTGTATAAGTTTCAGCCAGTCAGCGGCGACTAGGTTCGACAGCTGCGGGCCGATTGGCTGAGGCAGCGTTTTTATGTTTAAGGAGTGGAAGGCGGGGAAGAGGAAGGCGGAGAAAGATGAGACGGTGGGGCCGATGATCTTCAGTCTGATTGATCCTGAAGCTGCAGAGCTGGACGCCACCGACGTGTAAGTTCGTGAATTTACGAACTTTATTCTTTATTTTCGTGTCCATGTGTTGCAGTTTCCTCGTAATTTCTGTTATGTCAGGCCAGGTGAGTTCGGGTGAGTTCAGGTGAATTCGGGTGAGTTCAGGTGAGTTCGGGTGAGTTCAGGTGAGTTCGAGTATCAAATGCTACTCAAGTGAAGTTTCAAGCAGCTAGCTAACGTAGGCACACCCTGTGGTGAAGTCTGGAAACTGCAGGTGTGTTTTTAAAGCCTCATTACCATCCTCAGTCTGTAAACACACGTCAATGATGTCACTGTGATGTCATCAGGCTACTGTGTGTGTGTGTGTGTGTGTGTGTGTGTGTGTGTGTGTGTGCGCACAGAGAGCGGAGGTGTGAACAATACAGTCGCTTCACAAAGTCGATGGAGGACGGAGTCAGAGAGCTGCTGAACGTTGGACACACACACTGGAAACGCTGCACCGGCCGTAAGTACACACAGTATTTACAGTATTTATTAAAGTACACGCTGTACATTTGTCTTCATAGAGTTTGGTGTGTTCATTCATATACATGTATACATTATATCACTGTGTATTTATCATTGTGTATTACTGCGTGTACAGCGCTGCCTAAAGAGTACCAGCGGATTGGTCGAGCCTTCAGAAACCTGTCGACTGTTTTCAACACCAGCAAATACCCAGGTGAGGAGACGAGGAGGGAGGAAACGAGGAGGGAGGAGACAGGAGACAGGGAGGAAGGAGAAGCTACCTGACCAATCAGCAGTCTGTGTTTGGGCTTCACCTGACAACTACAAATTAGAAACGTAGTTTCCTGTTTGTTTCAGGGGAGGAGACGCTAACAGACGCTCTGACAGCCGCAGGACAAACCTACGAGGAGATCGCTCAGATCATCTCTCAGCAGGTAAACACAGTATTTATTACTGCGATACGCAGTGTGAAGTGTGTTTTTGTTATTTGGATTACAGCGTTTTATTTAGAAAAACTTTCCTAACAAATACGACATTTTTCTGTTTATTTCACCAATTTAAATCTGTTCATGTGCGTTTTATTTTTACAGTATTTTAAGTTGGTGTGTTAAAGAATAAATGTTTTTACTTGACCTCTGGTGACCTTTGTGACCTTTGATCTGCAGCCTCAGGAGGACCTTCACTTCCTGTTGGAGACAAACAGCGAGTATAAAGGTTTACTGGGCTGTTTCCCTGAAATCATTGCTGTACACAAGGTACTGCAGTAGTAATACTACATACACACCACAGTAGTTTGTTCCTTTCTGTGTACTTCCTGTTTCTGAGTCACTGTAAACGTGTTTGTGATCATAAACAGACTCTTCACTTTTGTTGTGTTTTCTACCTGATACTGTTGAAACACAAATCATGGGGGTGGGGCTCAGGTGAGGTGTGATGTGTGACGGGGGTGTGGTCTCACCTGTGTGTGTTCAGGCTGCAGTGGAAAAGGCCAAAGAAGCCGATCGACTGGTTACTGCAGGGAAAATCAACAATGACGACAGAACGTGCATGAACCATCGTATCAGCTGCATGAGCTACTCGCTGCAGGGTAACAGTACTGCAGCTTGTACTAGAGCCTGTACTACACATCACTGTACTACAGCCTGTACTACACATCACTGTACTACGGCCTGTACTATACGTCACTATACTTCTCCCTGTACTAGAGCCTGTACTATACGTCACTATACTTCTCCCTGTACTAGAGCCTGTACTACACATCACTGTACTACACCCTGTACTAGAGCCTGTACTACACATCACTGTACTACGGCCTGTACTAGAGCCTGTACTACACATCACTGTACTACACCCTGTACTAGATAGAGCCTGTAGTACATCCTGTACTAGAGCTTGTACTACACATCGCCATACTACACATCCCTGTACTACAGCCTGTACCACATAACATAATCTGCCTAAACTACACAGTAACCCACTCAGCAGGTGTGTAATCTGACTCCTCTTCCTTTGTCCAGCTGAGATGAATCATTTCCATAGCAACCGTATCTATGACTACAACAGAGTGATGCAGCTTTACCTGGAGCGACAGGTGACCTTCTACCAGCAGGTGAGCGGTCAGGGTGGGGAGGGGTAGTATACAGGGTTCAGGACTGTGTGACATCACTTCCTGTCTGCTCTCTGATTGGTCAGATCGCTGATAAGTTGAGAGCGGCTCTGAGCCAGTTCACCACGCTGTGAGGATGATGCCACCGATGACGTCGCAGCCCGACGACGCCTCCACCTTTGGCCTTTTAGCGAAATAAAACACTTTAAAATAAAAATGAACTTTAAACACTAATTATTTTCTGATTATTTAAAACATTTTCACTGTTGTAACAATTTCACCTTTTATCTAATTACAAACATTAAATTCATCTTTTTTAACATTAACTTTGGTCTGTTTTTATTATTAATTAGCACTTAATTTTATTATTCTTCAGCCACTGTTTGAGCTAAATATATTTTAAAATATATATTTTATTTTTGAAACTGTTGTATAATAAGTACATTCATTATTAATTACAATTAAATACGATTTTATTCTGTAGTATTTTATTTTGGTACTTATGTGCAAATATAAATAGCTGCAGGGGGTCTCACTTTTTCAAACAAAGACCAGAAAGTGTTTTTTCCTGAACAGCAGGATTTCCTGCTGACCTTTGAACCCAGCACAGGAAGAGAGAAGCTGCAGGAAAACCCATTTCCTCTGTGGTTTCACTGGTTTTTATCCGTCCCGTGTGTCTCAGTCTTAACGGCACCTGAGAAACACCTCAGGCAAAACCTAACGCTCCCGCGCCTGCTGGTTACCATGACAACAGGCCTCCCTAAATACTCATATTTAAATAATGACTAACAAATATTCGGAGCTCCCACATTTGGTGGAATCTGTTTGTTTTCGTTGGTATTTCCGATAGAAACACAGAAGCTCTTTAATAAAATCCAGGACGGTTTCTGAATAATCGCTGCAGGGGAGGAAAATAGAGCTTCTCTGTTTTTGAATGGAGTTTGGTCAGATTGTTTAAAACCCTGCTAGTGTTTCGTGTTGTCTGACTGAAATACCTGCATGGAGTCGTTGTTGGCGGGAGACCTGAAGGAAATAAAAGGTTTAAACGATCCGAAGAGTCGCTGCTGACGCTCGAGCCGCTCTCACCTGCATCAGAGCCTGACTGTTTCCAGGTGTGTCAGGAGGCTGCTGTGCTGCTGCCACCTGCTGGCTGAGCAATGACCTGCAGGGCTCTCACTGTAAACACAGCAGTGTTTTTATTGCACATTATTCTCCAGGCAGACGGACACTGAACATTACAGCAGCATAAGGATAAAACCACGTGACCTCAGTATCTCAATAAAAACACTACAGCCACGATTTCCTGGTTCTTTCTCTTCTGGAGTTCACACATGATCAAACTGTTATACAGATGTTTCATCTTCAGTCCACAGATAAATAATTTGACTAAAATTTATTTCTTCTTTTTCTTCTTTGTCATCATCTTGTCTTTCTTCTTCTTCCTTCCTGCTTTTCCTCCTCCTTTCTCTTCTTTGTTGGTTTTGGAAGCTCGTGTCTTCCTCCTGCCAAGTGGCGTCTTACTGAACCAGACCTGAGGACAAGAGCACAAATTGTTTTACTGCAGCTGTTTACACATCTGCACCTCCAACTGAACATCTGCGCCTCAATCTGTGTCATCATTGTCATGTGACCTCTGACCTTGAAGGCCTCCTCCTCCTCCCGGTACACTGGATCCATCCTGGACAGTGATGGGACAAACTCAGCGGCAGTCAGAGGTTGGAGGCGGAGCTTCTTCAGCCTCTGGGGGCGGAGCACCGACTGGACCGCTGAGAGGATGTGACCTGGAGTGAAGCCGTCTGTGATCTTAGCCAATGAGCTGAGGTCCAAACTTGGACCCAGTTCTGCCCCCTGAGCACGCAGCAGTTCCTTCCACAGGGCTGATGGGAAATGTTAGCGTTAGCATGAAGCTGTTATAAAGTAATTTGTAAACATGTTAACACACTGATGATAACACATTAGCATCTGGTGTTTTTCTCTGCAGACTAGAAGAACTGGTACCCAGTCTGGAACCGTAGTCCGGTTTGGGGATCAGGATAACCTTCTTGTAGACTTTACAGAATGGTTTTATTTCAGCATCAAATGGTCGTCGACTTGTCCCAATCACCAGGACCCGATCTTCTGGTTTCAGAGTCTTCAGAGATTTCAGCAGGTCCTTCATCAACCTCCGAGGATCAAACTGGAATAGGAACCACAGAATGGACTGGTTAGACAGGACTATCTGTAGACCAGGAGGAGTCCAGTTTTAGTTTAGAACAGGTTCAGCTCAGGATCACCAGTAAATGTGCTTGTACTGAACCTTTAATCTGCTGCTGATCAGTCACTGTAACTTTCTGTAACTCAGTTTGAGCTGTAATGACACCGAGCTGCCAGCAGAGGGCAGCACAGACTGAGTTCAGACCGATTGAAAAGTGAAAAACAGTTTTCTCAGTTTAGTTTCATGTTGATGTCGTACTTTCTCCAAAAGACACATTTTTAAATGAATTCCAGGATCTCCAGGCTTTTCAGATCATCTAAAGCATTTTACAGGAAAAGGACAGCTAACTAACATTTCACAATAAATCAAGTATCATAATGTAAATATCTGTGAATTAATCTAAAATAGTCTTTGCATAAATTTCACATTTCCAGGTTCTCCAGTGCTTGAGTGAAACAATAAAAGGCTCTAAGGCTGAGGTGACCAATGAAACTTCAGATGACATCACAGTGACCTCTCACCTGTCTGTTGGCCTTTGGCTTTTTCTTGCAGAACGTTTTCTCCGCGTCTTCGATCCAGATCACAGACGGCTGCAGCTCACCTGCCACCTGAGAGGACAGACCAATCAGAGCAGATGATTATTCCAGATCTTCAAGGATCCTTTCAGGGCTAATATCAGGCTCAACACTAGGCTGTGTAGTTACTTTAAAAGGAGTCTGACTTGTGTAGTTCCAGGATTTCCAGATGAAATGAGCACCATGTGCAGCAGGTTGTCGCCCAGGTGTGGACTCACCTTGAAGACCAGGTGCAGCAGGTAGGTGGCACCTCCTCTGCCAGGGTAGCGGTGGCTCAGTTGGGTGGGGCTTAGGTGGAATAGGTAAGCTCCGGTCTCACAGCAGATGGCCTGAACCAGCATCTTCTTACCGACTCCAGACGGACCAGCTAGCAGCACAGACTTTGCCACTGGGAGCTTCTTCAGGAGCGCCTGGGATCCTGGAGAGAAAACCAAGGACCACTGTCAGTCTCAGTGTGATCTGTGACATCACAGATCTCTTTAAACATCACATCACATATTGAGTCTGTTGATTCAAAATGCAATTGTTTCCTGTCCTCCAAAGCATCATGGGAAGAGGAGTTCCAAAACTTAGAGCTCCATGGAAAAGAAACACAAAGAGGGATCAATGGCCTGGATGTAGACATGAATGCAGTAACGGGCTTATTTGTGATGTATTGATGAGTTATCGATAACGTATTAGTTGTGGACTGACCCAGTGGCAACACGGTGTACAGAGCGACAAGCTGTCTGACATCAGACAGAGACGGTGTCGGTTCGATGTTGGCCTGTCGCAGGGTTGAAGCCAGGTAACTGAACTCACCTGGAGACACAGGCAGGTTGGTTGGTATTACACTGATGATGATGATGATGATGGTGATGGTGATGGTGATGAAGGGTTGTTACCAATGTACTCGGAGAGTCGGACGTTCTGTGGTTGGATGAGGAACCCGTTCATGATGAGCTCGTCGCAGAGAGACTGGAGAGACCTGAGACACGGAGAACCAATCACAGCTCAGGATACAACTGACATCATCATCCTCCATGCAGGTAAACTCACCTGTTGGCTGTCAGGTCTTTCTTCTTCTTGGTTTTCTTCTTCTTCTACAAGTAAAACAACTGTTTAAACATTTTAATAAAGTCTCCACCCGTCTGGTGTGTTCAACATACAGAAACAAATGCTCACTTTTTTGTTTCCTTTCTTGGCCTTCGTCTTTGTTTTGTCCACGACCAGTTTGAGGTTCTTTAGCTCCGCCCTCATAAGCTCATCTACCTGCAGACAAAAAAAACAAATGCACCTGAGGATCAACATAAACGTCACAAGGTTTTTCACAAACATCCACAAACCTGGAAAACATTTAGAAATATGTCAAACTAAAAATCAATGAACGTGTTTGGTAAATAACTTTATTCTTATTTTTGCAGTTAACAACATAAACTCACCTGCAGTCGGACTTCCTGCTCCACTTCCTGTCTCTTCTTTTCTCTGAGCAGCGAAACGTCAACAATCAGCTGGTGGTCACCACGGCAACGCCACACATCTGGACACGCAAACACACAGAAACAGGAAGTGTCAGGTGTGTGAGAACCTTTATTTTCTCAGGACGGGACAGGAAGTGAGGCACAGGTGCATCTGAATGAGTTTCTGCAGCCACTTCCTGTCTGGAAAATGTGCACTTCCTGTGGGCTGGTAAACTCAGAGAGCAGCTGGACAATAAAAGTAAATAACAGACGACCTGAGCTGAACTCTGACCAGACTCTGCTTCATTTTATTGAGTTTTTTTATAAACAAAACTTTATTTAAACTTTATTTTCATATGCTAATATTGTGTAAAAATGTTTATCTAGATTTATTCACCCTCATATTTTTTGATTGTTTTTGTGTTTGATATTTTAAAACCTGAACTCTGAATGAAACCCGCCTCAGATTCTGTTTGTTCACACTCACACTTCCTCCTCCTCTTCCTCCTCCTCTTCCTCCTCTCTCTGGGAAAGAAGCTGCTGCTGCTCCTCAGGAGAAAGAGGAAGAGGAGGAGGAAGAGGAGGACCACTGTGCACGTGATGCGTTTCTTCTCGACAGGAAACTTCAGATTAAAACCAGTTTGCAGCTGATCCCTGATCCGAGACAGAAGCACAAACAGAAGTGGGTCCAGCTGCAGGTGGGAAACATGTCGGGGGAAATCTCTTTATTGTTGTTTTGTTGTTGTTTCATTCACAGAAACTTCCTTCTCATCACGACTTAATCAAACAAACCAAGAAGCTGCTTCATATAATAGAAAACAAAATAATCCCCGGATGGAAAAGGACTGATGGATGAATCAACGTGGAGGAAAGAAAAGAAAGAACAGGCATTGATCGTTATTGACCCTCGTCAATAGTGACGATCACACTGACCTGTGTAGTGTCTGTGCCCTTCAACAACATCTGGGAGGAAACAGCTGGAAGGATCCAAACTTTCATCTTCCTACAAAAGAAACAGGGTCAGAAGAAAATCCCTTAATAACAGGATCAAACAACATTGAATCAATATTAAAACATAAAAGCTGAGAACTTCCTGTTGCTAAAACTTCATAGAAACTAATATTAATGTCAGTGTATCAGTATTTGTAGATATTGATCTCACCTGTGGCTGCTTCTTCTTCTTCTTTTTACTTCTTCCTGTCTTCTCCTTCTTCTTCTTTTCCTTCCCTTCCCTCTTCTTCTTCTTGTCTTTCTCTTGTTGCCACGCTGCCAGCTCCGCTGACACCTGACCACGCATCAGTCAGTACAACACCACAGAAGAAGAAAACAGGCGCCAATCCCTCTGTGATGTCATCACCTACCTGTTCAGGTGTTTTCTGTGAAAATAAAGAAGCTGATCCTCCGTCCTCCTCATCTGGGAACTCTGGGAATCGGCCTGTCGCATCTCTGCAGACCAACCAAACCCACATCAGACCAGGTCTACACCCAAACCCACATCAGTATTTGAAGTTCCAGTCTGACCTGCATTCAATGAACCACTGTCGGATCTGGTCCTGCAGAGCCTCCTTTATGTCGGTTCCCTCTACATCAAGAACGGACTGCTTCACACTGAGCTGGACTCTCTGGTACTCCTCTTCATTCTGATCCTGGATCAGTCTCTGGCTAGATGAGACCCACTGGCCCTGAAGCTGCACTGGACTGGGAGCAGAGGTTTCCACTGGGATCTGAGGAAAAAGAAGAACCAGGAGAATGCTGAGGACAAAGGGGGACAAGAGAAACCTGTGAAGGAACCACTAGAACCATGGGAGGTCCAAGAAGAACCTCAACAAAAACACACACAGCTCAGAATAAAAAATATAGATATTATAGATATTTTATAAAAATGTGACAAACATTAATATGAAACAACAAATGAACGTTACCATTCCCAGAAACATCATCTCCTCAGTTCGTTGTCTGCTGGTGTTTCTCCTCTGAACAAACCCTCGCCACACCTGAAACCTCAGACACACTCAGGTGACGTGTTTCCTGCTCCACTAAACATGTTGATTAAACTCAGATTTCAGCTGATTCACAGTAAACGGGACAACATGTGTCAAAGCGTAAAACCGTTAAAACCGATACCTTCTGGATCTGGATCGCAGCCTGGTCTGGGTTCAGGCCCGAGGGTCTCCAGGTGTGTCTCCTGATACCTCGCTTTGACTGGATAAGCTCCTTCATGAACTGAGCTCTGATCCGTCCCTGACGGGCACGCTCAGACATTTGCAGCAGCTGAATTGCCTCCTCTAGACTCATCACCTGGACTGAGGAGACCTGGACCAGACCACAAAAACGGTTTATCTAAACTAAACTTCGTTTCACCTGCGTGCAGGAGGTCGGCACAAGACTGACGATCACTAAACAGACGATTAAGTCACAGTTATGTAAAAATTCAACAAAATCATCCCATTCATCCTTGAAATCGTTTTAAAAACACTGACCTAAAAAATAAATAACAAAATATTAGTTTTGAAATCAAACAGCAAACAAAACTAATGTCAGCACTAAATAAAATAAAATAAAATAAATCTACGTAATCACCTGAAAACAAAACAATGTGTTTGACCAGGAGGGGGCGCTGCAGTGTGAGGTCTGACACAATGACAGATGGATTTTGTGGTGACAAAACACAAACAGGTCAAATTATTGTTTGTATCATCAGGTCTGATGTTTCTGACCGTCTGATTGGCTCGTTGCTTCAGCAGGGCGCTGTCAATCATCTGTCTGTTTCTCTGCAGCTGCATCTTGTCTCTCAGGAAATATCGAGGGATGGGGATTTCCAGGTCCTTCTGACGAGACAAACCAGGACAGAAAAGTTTGTCAGTCAAAGTGTCTCATTAAAACAGCAGAACAGTGACCAGCTGCTGTTTGCCCCTGGATCACTGTGATACTCAAGGAAGCTCACCGGGGTCATCTTCAGGTCCAGCAGCAGGTCATCAAAGTAGTGGAACTCAGACTGGTCCAGCTCCACCATCTGAGCCTTGAGCTCCAGGAGTCGACCCGTCAGCCCATCCAGGACCATCCGGACCGCTCTCCTCTTCTGGGGTTGGACCAGCTGTTCGTAGACCTCCTCCAGACTCCGGAAGATCTGCAGGTACTTCAGGTAGAGGATAGCTTGGTCCTGGAAAACCTGCAGCCGGTCACCATGAGGAACAGGATGCTCTGCAGGAACCTCATCCTGGAGGGCTTTCTGGAGGGCGCTGTGAGCCGCCGCCCACTTCCTGTGAGAGGAGCTGAGGAGAAAACAGAGACTTAGACCTGGACAGTTTAACATCAAGGTGGTCTGCGTGGACCACGATCAGGATCCTTTGGGAACATGGTTAAAACTGAACCTTTCAACCCTCAAAAAGTCACTTTTCACTTGGACTGACACACCTGACAGGAAGTGACACCACCAGGTGAAAACGTTTTCCTGTTTGAGTTTTTCTGTCACACGTGGGAAATGAGGAGAAAACTCTTCCTCTCTACAAACAGTCAGAACTTTATTTAAACTCCACGGCTGACAGATGACATTCTGGGTCTCGGTTGCCATGGAAACGCCAACACATCATTTCAGTTTTTGGAAAAACTTACACTGAAAATATTTAGAAACAAAAACGTGATTTTCAGTTTGAACAAGATGAGGAATCTGATCAGAGCCAGGCCTGATGGCGGATACCTGGGTGAAAGGTAACCTGAGGAGGAAAGGTTGTTTAATCACAGGAGAAATCAGTTTACCTGTATGACGTCATGATGGAGTGGATCAGACACCTGCTGCACCTGCCGAACCTGAGGATCCTGAAAACACGAAGAGGAAAGCTCAGGTTTAATATAGTTTTTGCTCAGACTCTCTGGTCTCACTGGTCTCTCTGGTCTTTTCTTCTTCACTGTTTCTGTGCAGTGGAGCGTAGCAACCGGGCAACGCCGCGCATGCGCACTGAGGGCCCTCGGTCGGGATTTATGACAATGAAATAAAACTGAAAGGGGGGGGGGGGGACAGGAGATGAGCTGGGGCCAGAGGATTTTGGGTTTTGGGGCCCCGGTTGGACTCTAAAGGCTTTTGCACATCAGCCCTTCCTTAAACCTGCTGAATAAAGAACAAACTATTTTCTGTCCACGCATCACTTGCCTTCACGCATCTTTTGTTGCGGTTCAAAAGAGAAGCCGCCGTTTTGCGCATGTCGCGCAGCTGCATTGTCCCGCAGCTGAAACCGCAATAAATCACTGCAGCGCGGGGGCCGAGCGGGGCAGCCCCTCTGTGGGCGGCTCCTCTCCACTTTATTAAAGTGCAACGTGAAGGGGGACTCCGTCAGACCGCCTCAGACCGTCTGCTGCACCAACTGGACTTTTATCCACCTCTGGACCCGGATTTAACCTGTAGAGCAGAACCTGTTTAACCTGTAAGTACTTGAGACTTGAACTATTGAAATAAAATCTTTTGTGCAGGTAGATCCGGTCAGTTTCGCTCTGTCGCAGCTCAGACTTTGGCCCAGACTCCCTTTAAAACTGTGTGTTTTTTGGAGATTTGACGCACAGGCTCCTGTAGATGCTCATGCAGGAAACCTCCCAGGCGTTTTCAGGGACCAGAGAAGTCCTCTGGTGTATTCGTCGTCCAGCTGTGACACCAAACGTCTCTTGATCTTAGTGAACCTCAGGGTTTATGCGTTGATTTAGGGTTCTTCAAATGGACCGTGGCCACTGCGTTATAACCAAGAAACTTGTTAAAAAGTTTAAGAAATGTTGTCCAGCGGTTGCGTGTAACGTTGAAGCCGAAGTGAAGGATGAACCGTGTCTGTTCCGTTGGGTCCTAATGTTTGCGTCATGTTTGCGTAATAACGTCTCTATGCGGTCACCAAGAAAACATCCACAAACCGCTGGATTTTTCGGGGAAATTCTGAGTCCTTCTGGCATGTGAGGCTGCTGTTGATGGTGGGATTTATGACACTATGCTGGTTTATGGTGATGTGATGGTGCGTTCAGGAGCCTCGGTGTCTGACTCTCTCAGCTGGTGCCTGGGATCAACAGAGGACTTATCTGACAAACTGGTTTTAACATTGAATGGGAGCTCTGGTTCTACTGTGTGTATGTATGAGACAGAGCCAGCGCATTAACATAAAGCTGAAAACCTGCAGGCAAAAACTTCAACAACAACCATAGTCTATATATAATAAACAACAACCATAGTCTATATATAATAAACAACAACCATAGTCTATATATAATAAACAACAACAACCATAGTCTATATATAATAAACAACAACCATAGTCTATATATAATAAACAACAACCATAGTCTATATATAATAAAAAACAACCATAGTCTATATATAATAAACAACAACCATAGTCTATATAGAATAAACAACAACAACCATAGTCTATATATAATAAACAACAACAACCATAGTCTATATATAATAAACAACAACCATAGTCTAAATATAATAAACAACAACCATAGTCTACATAAAATAAACAACAACCATAGTCTAAATGAAATAAACAACAACAACCATAGTCTAAATGAAATAAACAACAACCATAGATTCATGTGCCGGTCCCAAGTCCAGGTACATGCAGAGGGTTCTGTCAGGAACCATAGTCTTCAACCACATAATAATGTGGTAACAACAGGCTGGTGCGTTTCTCAGGTTTAAGCTGACGCCAGATTTCATGATGAGTGAGTAGTTTTATTTTTATTCAGGAAAATAATTAAAGTATCAACAAAGACACGTGTGTCTGAGTGAAGGCTAATTCATCTAATTCATTATTTGAATCCCATTATATTTAAAAGTCATCACCTGGTGTTTAAGATGCTGATCATAATATTGAAGGTTTCTGAGAAGCGTGCGCTCGTTCACTTTAATGATATCTATAGTTCTGCACTTGCATTCAGATTTTAAAGTATTATTTTAAAAATCGTTTAAATGTTTTGATTCAAACTAATATTTTTGCATAAAATGATAAAAATGAGTTGAACCTGTTTCTGCTCAACATCTAATTGTCTCTTTGTTTCAGCTCAGTGGTAAACTTTTATTCTGAAGGTCGTGACCTTTCAGTCTAAAGCGTCCTGTGGAGTTTTTATTTTGAAGAAGCTGTAAAACTTTTGTTTCTTCTTCTCCTGCAGCTGTGTGTCGGAGGGCTCAGGTTTCTTCTTCTCTGGTTTTAATCCTCAGAACAAACATTTTAACTCTGAAAGTCCAGGATCAGATTTTCGCTTTAAATCTCCAAGATCAACAAATAAAGAAGTAAAGTAAAGAAATGAAAAAGGATTTTGATGAAGCCAATAATCAAAATGTTTTTTTTGCTACAGACTTGATGTTATTAATAATAAACTGTTCTCTGCCGACTGGACGAGTCTGACTCGAGCTGTAAAGCTGTCACAGTTTTATGTCTCCATCAGATTTACGTTGTCATAGTGACCTGAACACTGAGCTCTGTCAGTATTGATCACACAGGGGTTATTGATCGGCTCCCATCACACACAGACGTCATTGTTGCCTCAGCCTGTTTCATGTCAGAGTTTATTAATGACGTCTGGGTTGTGGAAACAAGAAGAGTGTTGTAGCTGCTGCACACACCTGTCTCCTGTCCATCTGTCCATCTGTCCATCTGTCCATCTGTCCTCCGACACCACGACCCTCCATTAACCCGACCACACACAGAGATGAGCTGATGACTCAGGCCAGCTACACTGATTCAAGTACTAATACTTCAGTCCAATCCTGAGGTATATAAGGTAGTTAACGTCAGCCACCCAGCGGTATATAAAGTACTTCAAATTAGAAGTATATAAGGTAGTTAACGTCAGCCACCCAGCGGTATATAAAGTACTTCAAATTAGAAGTATATAAGGTAGTTAACGTCAGCCACCCAGCGGTATATAAAGTACTTCAAATTAGAAGTATATAAGGTAGTTAACGTTAGCTACCCAGCGGTACATAAAGTACTTCAAATTAGAAGTATATAAGGTAGTTAACGTCAGCCACCCAGCAGTATATAAAGTACTTCAAATTAGAAGTATATAAGGTAGTTAACGTCAGCCACCCAGCGGTATATAAAGTACTTCAAATTAGAAGTATATAAGGTAGTTAACGTCAGCCACCCAGCGGTATATAAAGTACTTCAAATTAGAAGTATATAAGGTAGTTAACGTCAGCTACCCAGCAGTATATAAAGTACTTCAAATTAGAAGTACATAAGGTAGTTAACCTCAGCTACCCAGCAGTATATAAAGTACTTCAAATTAGAAGTACATAAGGTAGTTAACGTCAGCTACCCAGCGGTACATAAAGTACTTCAAATTAGAAGTATATAAGGTAGTTAACGTCAGCCACCCAGCAGTATATAAAGTACTTCAAATTAGAAGTATATAAGGTAGTTAACGTCAGCCACCCAGCGGTATATAAAGTACTTCAAATTAGAAGTATATAAGGTAGTTAACGTCAGCCACCCAGCGGTATATAAAGTACTTCAAATTAGAAGTATATAAGGTAGTTAACGTCAGCTACCCAGCAGTATATAAAGTACTTCAACTTAGAAGTATATAAGGTAGTTAACGTCAGCTACCCAGCAGTATATAAAGTACTTCAAATTAGAAGTATATAAGGTAGTTAACGTCATCTACCCAGCGGTATATAAAGTACTTCAAATTAGAAGTATATAAGGTAGTTAACGTCAGCTACCCAGCAGTATATAAAGTACTTCAAATTAGAAGTATATAAGGTAGTTAACGTCAGCTACCCAGCGGTATATAAAGTACTTCAAATTGGAAGTATATAAGGTAACGTTTGGAATGCAGGACTTTTACCAGAAAGAGGATTTTTACTCCATAGTATTTCTGCTGTTACTGCAGTAAAGTAACTGAGTACTGCTTCCAGCACTGACTAAATATCAATAATCAATACTCCTGATCGGAGCCTGTCTCACCTGTCCAGCTTCAGGTTGATGTTTCAATGCAGATTCAGATGTTTGTGTTTGTTTCTGTGAAAGAAAAGAAAAATGATTATTGTGGAGAAAATGTATTTAAAACTTTAAAACTATGGGAAAGAGGTGATCAATAATTAAATTGATCAGAAAACTAGTAAATGTTGATGTTTATTTTAGTGTCAATTAAAAAGACAAATACTTACAAAAATAAATAGCAGCATAAATATTTAAAGAATCGTCTCTTCCTGTTTTCCAGGTGTGAAGTCGACCGTGTCGTCATGAGTCTGAGCGCCAACGACATCAGCGAGCTCATGGAGCTGTGGGAGGAGCTGAACCTGACCAGCACCGACCACGACAACCTGTCCCACGTGGAGACGCTGCTGTGTTCGGGCACCGTCAGCCACGGCGCCTTCCTCCACATCCTGTCCATCCTCTACATCTTCATCTTCCTGGTGGGCCTCGCAGCCAACTGCCCCTCCGCTGGTGTCCCAAACGATCCTCCAGACGGTAGCAGTGATCCAGCAGAAGACTGGGATTGTGGCACATGAGGTGGAGGCTCCGGGAGGTCGGATGTGGGAGATGATGGTAACTGGACTTAAGCCTTATCTTGACAACCCTTCCTGAAGGACTGATCCTTCCTGTGTCTGTGAACCCTCTGACACTCTTGTCACATGTCGACACACTCAGGAGGGATCTGATTTGCCGCCGCAGGTCGTGGTGGTTTCCAAGGCGAGCGGAGGGAAGCAGTGTCCCCGCTGATGAGTTTGTCAGCAGCACATCCACTGAGGTTGGACTCTGTGCATCAGCCAGGACCACAGGGTGTGAAGTCCAGAGGAAGGCGACCTCAGCCAGACCGTCAAGATGAAGACAACCTGGAAGTCTCAAACCTGCAGATTCCTTTGGTCTCAGTGAAGAAGTGATGAACCCAGTTCCACCAACTGAACTTGTTCTCTTTAGCACATTCAGCTCCGGCATGAAAGGAGGGAAATGGGAACTGGATGTCCTGGTTGGCTTGTCGTCAGCCCAGTCCAGAGTGAACTTCTGTGTTAGAAGTTTTCCCCAATGGCCAGCCCACTCCCGTTTGTCATCACTGTTCTGATTGGTCCATGTCTTTCCAGGTGAGGCTTTAAAGATGTCCTTACGTCTGATTCTTTTATCAGTGTTCACTTCTTTCCTGGGTGATGTTTCAATCTGTCTGACCTCATGTCCCATTGACAATCCGGCAGCCCCTCCCTCTGTGATGTTAGAGCCTGTGAAGATCGCCCACCAGAGGGCAGAGGAATGATGGGAATGTTTACACAAGGAACGTTCATTCAGAGGCTGCTGAGACTCTCTGAGCTCAGGAAGAGACAGACGACATGAGATCTCTGAGGACGTGTCCATCAGCTCCAATAACACTGATCGTTACAACAAAATCAGCTTAGAAAGAAAGTTACACAGAATCATGATTGTAAATTAGGACAAAATAGAAAAATAAAATATAACAAAATATGTTTTACAGATCTTCCAAAAAATTCAAGGATCCTTAAGGGATTTTCAGATGTCCTTGAATGTTTTAAAGATCTTTTAATAAGTACCCAGGTCCTCAGGTCCTGGACAGGTCCTTCTAAAAGTTCCTGTCCTTAACAATATTGTCAGGATCCTTGCAGAGCTGCCATGGTCCTTGAAGAGGTTTCTAGGTCCCTAAAGGATTTGTTAGGGGAGTCCTGAAATGTTGTTATATGTTGTGTCCGGTCTGATTAGGGTTGAATGGAGGCAGATGATTCGCTGTGACGACCCCTGAAGGAAGAAAGAAGAAGTTGTGTCAGGTCCGATGTGATTTTCGGATTTGACTTTGACATGAGTGAGTGAGCAGCATCAAAGCAGCGAGTGTGAATGAATGAATCCTTTGAGCGCCGACACGTGTTTGCACTTGTGAGGACCCTCATTCACTTCACACATTCCTGAGCCGGAGCTGAAAGACACTTTAAAGACTTGATCTGAGACCTGATCGGTCCTCACAAACATAGAAATACAATAACACGGGGCCAGAGCAGGGGCCAGACGGGGCCCCAGGCTGCAGAGAGACTCAGTGTGTCCCTCACATCGATACAGAAACAGAACAGACTTTTCTAGATGGAGTTTTGTGAGACCTGGACTATCTAAAGTTTAAAAACAGCATTTTTTCAGTCTTGCCTTTGTTTCCTGTTTTTCAGGGGTCATTAAAGAGCATCAATAGGCCCACCAGGGTTTTCAGAAGTCCTTGATGATGGCCCAAGGGTCCTTGGAGAGATTCCCAGGTCATTGCGTGGTTTCCAGTATTCCTTGAAAAATATTCCAGATCCTTGAAGATGCTTGGGGGGGCATTGCATTCAAAAAGTCCTTGAAACTCATCCGGGGATCATTGATGTCCTTGAAGAAGACCCTGGGGTTCAAACGGAGTATTTCCTCAGGACCCTGAAGAGTTTTGGAGGTCCTTGAGTGAGAATCCGTCCTGTTGCCACGGTTACCTGTTTCATTCAGACTTTCTGTCCTCTGTTATTTTCCCAGCATGCTTTCAGGCGCCCTGAGCTGGTCTGGTTGTCATGGAAACGGGGTTCTCTGTGCTGTAATCCTCCTGGACCTGGTTCATTAAACATTTCACCTCCATTCACACTGAGCCCGGGGGGCAGATTCTGGCTACTGAGCGTGCTCAGATCAACTGGTTCCTATTGGTCAGTCTGTTATTGTCTTTTCATTGTCACGCACACAAACCGCTGCACCAAACCTCATTTAAAATCCACTGGATTTACTCTCTAAACTTTTCTCTTTAAACTGTTTCAGTTTCTGAAATATTTCTCTTCTTTTTCCAACTGCTCATAAAATCTTCACCAAGACCACAACAAAGATGTTTCTGGGTCTTTGAGGGATTTCCAGTTTAAGGCCTTTGAATTGTACTGTGGGCGTCTCTGAACAGCTTCAAAACTTATTGATTTTTACACTGAGTTTGGTCTGAATCTCCTTATGTCCTTATGTTTTTGTTTTCAGTCTCTTCATGACTTTTAAATTCTGTGTTTACTTTGAAAGGAAAATTACAAACTGGGAATATTTGATCATGTACTTGTTACTATTCACACTCCTGTCCCTGCACAGGTAAACTCACCTGTCCTCTGACGGGTTGGTGTGAGTTTTGAGTCCGAGCGGCGCCTCCCTGTGACTTCACAAGCTCTGTGATTGAAGCTGCCACACCTGCAGACGATGATCACACACTAAAGGACACAACAGGTGTGACCTGGTGCAGGTAAACACTCATCCAAAGCACCTAGACTGGAGGAGACAGACCAGAGATCAGTTGTTTTACTTCTGGAGAAACAACTTGTTTTTCATCAGTTTCTGCTGGAAGAGTCCCGTGTTGCTCCAGGAATGAAAGTTTCCAGAGCTCTGAGTCAGGACGGAGTGAGTCAGTGGACACTTTCACATTTTCCATCCTGACACAATGGTCTTCTCTGATCCTGCTGGACTGGTTCTTCAGTCTCTGTGGTTTCAGACCAAACAAAAGCTGAAGTGAAATTTGTCCACAGACCTGTAGCACTTTCTTTATCTTCTTTGTCCTCGCATTACAGAAACAAACTGGACTTTAGTGCTCGTCTGACGGTGCCGACTTTACTTCATTCTCTTCACCACAAAGACACAAACCACATTTCCAACACAGAAACCTGTTTATTCATCATTTCCAGCTCTGTACAAAGTGAAGTTTGGACACAGAAACAATAAACGTGGTTAGTACTCAGATAGAAGAAAGTATTACAAGTGTTTTTCCAAAAGTCCTCAAAGATTTTCCAGGATCAGGTTTAGTCTTTACCTGAAAACAGCAACAAATAGAAACCAGTGTTTACAGTTTTTACATTTTAAAAGAGCCTGAAGTTTGATTTTTGACTCGTGAGACTCATTTTACTCAAAATTGAAAGTAAAGATAAATTCAGAAATTCATCTAATAAGTTTGACAGACGTCACTGCACAGATAGAAACAGATAAATATATTCACAGAATATAAAACGTGACAGTCTGAAGGTTCAAACATGGTGGATTTAAGATTAAAAACTGTTTTTTTTTTAATAATCAGACACAAATAAAATCCGTTTCCTGCAGCTGCTGATGTTCAGGGACATTAATACGTCACTGGGACAGAATCAGACTTTCAGACGTTTGTTTGACCAAGTGCTCAGTTGAGGACAAACCTCACTGTGGTTCATCTGCAGGTCACGTTTACTTATGAGATATAAACATTAAAGATCAGGACGAGTTGAAATATCTTTTAAAGTGTTGACATGTTTGAGAGTCAGTCTTAGGAAGAGGACGCTAGAATCCTGTACAATTGTTCCCCAGGTTTTTATGAGACTGAAGTCTTCAGAAGCAGAAGGGTTCCCTGGTCTTTAGAAGCATTTACAAGTCCAGAGTTTGGATCAGGACTCTGTTGCTCTCACTCACAGAGTACTTGGTCTCTGAGGCAGCGAAGCTTTGATGAACCTGCTGGTCCAAGAGTTCGTCCTGATGTTGGGGGACTGTCGCTGCCAGGAGCAGGAAGAAGAAGCGTTAACGTGTCCGTGAGTCCTGACTCTTCACATCGGGGCGCTGTTCTCCATTGTCACGGCTGAGTACTCGGTCTCTGATGCGTCGATGAGCCTGGCGAGCCCTGTCTTGGTGGAGTACTTGAAGATGAAGGCCTTCATGAGGTCATAGCGGTAGTTCCTGTTGAGGAAGTTGTACAGGACGGGGTTGATGCAGCAGTGGACCAGTGAGAAGCACTGCGTCAGGTGCAGTGCCACGTCCAGGAAGTTCTCCAGCCAGCAGGTGAAGGGCAGGACGTTGAGCAGCGAGAACGTGTCCAGCAGGAGGACGGCGTGGAACGGCAGCCAGCACACCAGGAAGACCACGATGTAGGTTAGGATGATCCTCCGGCTGACGCGCCGCTCCTGGTCTGAGGTGGGAGGGATCGCCGCCGCCAGCAGCAGATAGAAGACAGTGATGACGGGGAAGGGGATGGCGAAGCCAAGTATGATGAAGCTCAGCTGGATCCCGACCATCCAGTCCCTCGGGTTGTTGGACGGGTACACCGGCCGACAGACGGCGCCGTCGTGGTGCATCGACTTCACCGCTTGCAGGAAGTAGGTGTCGGGGATGGAGGCCACCAGTGCCAGCAGCCAAACCAGGACACAGATTAGTCGTCTCATCATCTTCTTCCTGTGACTGTCGGGAGCGTTGGCGAACAGCGTGACGGACAGGTAGCGGTCGACGCTCATGCAGGTGAGGAAGAAGATGCTGCTGAACAGGTTGATGCTGAAGACCAGGTGGGTGAGTTTACAGACGGCCTCGCCAAACGGCCAGCGACCTCCCTGCAGCAGCGAGGTCACCCACACCGGCAAGGTGGCCACGACGCACAGGTCGGCCACGGCCAGGTTCAGGATGTACAGGTGTGTCTCGTAGCGGTTCCTGTCGGACCGCAGGTTGACCCAGAACACCGGGCGGCTGCCCAACACCCTGACTGAGATGTACATCCACTTCCTGGTGGTTCAGACCAAAGTGAAGAATATCAAGTATGAGGGAGTGAGCTGGACAGATTCCCACTGGAGTCCAGAGAACAGGAAGATGTTGAGTCTCTGGAAAACTGGCTTTTGAGCAGTTGCAGAAAGGCACGTGATCTTCTATGAATCCGACCTGACAGAGTGTGGCATCGATCCTCAGAGGCAGCCTCAGTGTACTCAGGAGTGTTCACAAAGATCTTTAAAGAGGAAGAGGACTGTACCAGGACCAGGTGTTCTGCTTCGTCCATCTGAGCGTTCAGGAGTTTCTGGGCTGCTCTCTTCCTGTCCATCTGACCTTCATCACTCTGGAGTCAATCTGCTGTCAGAGGAACAAACAACCTCCCAGAATCTGAGACCAGAAGAGACCAATCTGCAGACAAACTCTTCTACCAGAGTGCTGTGGACAAGGCTTACACAGTCCAAAATGGACACCATGGACCGTGTTCCTTGCGCTTCCTCCTGGGCCTTTCACTCCAGACCAATCAGACTCTCCTACACGGCCTGCTGGTACAGACAGGAAGTGGCTCTCAGACCAGTCAGGAAACAGTCCAGTACATCAAAACCAAGTTCAGTGAGAATCTGTCTCCAGAGAGAAGCATCAACCTGTCCACTGTCTAAATGAACTGAAGGATCGTTCTCTAGTGGAGGAGATCCAACAGTTCCTGAGTTCAGGGAAACGCTCCAAAGAAAAACTGTCTCCTGCTCAGTTGTCAGCTCTGGTCTTCATCTTACTGTCATCGGAACAAGACCTGGATGTGTTTGACCTGAAGAAATACTCTGCTTCAGAGGAGGCTCTTCTGAGGCTGCTGCCAGTGGTCAGACTCTCCAAGAAAGTCCTGTGAGTGTGTAGACAGTCGGATTCATTCATTGTTACAAAAAGACCCTGAGATGGACTCAACCTGAGAGAAAAAGAACTAAGTCCAGATTTGCCTTTTCTCTGTTATTTCCTCTATAGGCTGAGCGGCTGTAACCTGTCAGAGAGAAGCTGTGAAGCTCTGGCCTCAGTTCTCAGCTCCCAGTCCTCCACTCTGAGAGAGCTGGACCTGAGTAACAACGACTTGCAGGACTCAGGAGTGAAGCTGGCCTCTGATGGACTCAGGAGTCCACACTGTAAGCTGCAGACTCTCAGGTCAGGATTCATCAACCTGTTTAACTGATGCCCAATTAAAAGCTGATTGACATCAGTGGATAAACAGCTGTAATCTGTGTGAGACTGTGTCTGCTGATACAATTTGTCTCATGACCTTTTACTAAACTTTAGCAGAACTTTCTAAACTCTGAGAACAGACAGTATTCAGAGAGGGTTCCTCAACCAGAGTACTGAGTCACTGCTGACAGTTTCATCTTGTATGTGACTGGACACAGCAGCATCATCCAAGGATCTTCCATGTGTGTTGTTTTGTGTTTCCCAGGCTGTCAGGCTGTCTGGTCACAGATGAAGGCTGTGCTTCTCTGGCCTCAGCTCTGAGCGCCAACCCCTCCCATCTGAGAGAGCTGGACCTGAGCTACAACCATCCAGGAGAGTCCGGACTGAAGCTCCTGTCTGCTGGACTGAAGGATCCACACTGGAGACTGGACACTCTCAGGTATGGAGAGGTCTGCTGCTAACTGTGATAAAGAATATTGTGTTTATGGATCAAATGTCCTAGTGGCAGCATGTAAACAGAAAACAAGGGGCCAAGGATGGAGCCTTGGGGAACACCAAGACTGGACACTATCAGGTATCAGGTACAGAGAGGTCTTATACGAAGAGCTGAAAACATTTTCTCTGTCCTTTGGCTTCATCGTCTTGAGTCTTGTATGAACAATAACACGTAGGAAACACTGGTTTGTGCTGACCTGACCCGCCTCGTCCTTTCAGATTGGAGCCTGGTGGAGTCCAATGGTTGAGACCAGGTCTGAAGAAGTGTAAGTGTGTTTTTAATGAGGTTCATGACAACACAGCAGCTCACACTCAACCAGGTGACAGATGAGTAACTGCAGCTGTTACTGTGTCTTGTTCTCTCCATCAGATTCCTGTGAACTCACAATCGACACAAACACAGTGAACGGAAAACTACAACTGTCTGACAACAACAGGAAGGTGACGAATGTGCAGGAGGATCAGTCGTATCCTGATCATCCAGACAGATTTGACTATTGGCCTCAGCTGCTGTGTAGTAATGGTCTGACTGGTCGCTGTTACTGGGAGGTGGAGTGGGAAGGAAATGTGCATATATCAGTGAGTTACAGAGGAATCAAAAGGAAAGGAAACAGTGACGACTGTGAGTTTGGATATAATGCTCAGTCCTGGTGTCTGAGATGCTCAGATGGTGGTTACTCTGTCTTGCACAATAACCAACTAACAGCTGTCTCCTCCTCCTCCTCCTCTGGTAGAGTAGCAGTGTACCTGGACTGGCCTGCTGGCACTCTGTCCTTCTACACAGTCTCCTCTGACACACTGATCCACATCTACACCTTCAACACCACATTCACTGAGTCTCTGTATCCTGGGTTTAAAGCCTGGCCTGGTTCCTCAGTGTCTCTGTGTCCAGAGTAGCAGACAGTCTCCTCCTGTCACAGAAACTTTGACTGTTGAACAGAAAGTCCAGTCTGTCAAAGTTCACTCAGACATTTTCAGATTCATCAAATTATCAACTGTAATAACTAATAGAATAATTCTGAATAAATAAATAAACTCCTTTATATTTCAGTCCTATAAATGTGTCTGCTACATTAATTGCAGGATAAACATTGTTCACTTTTACCTGTTTGAAATATTTTTTATCTTGTGTTTCTGCTGTTGACACCAAAGTCATTGGAGGGACAAACAAAACCAATGTGGGATTTGAAACAGCGTCTTTAACATAAACATCAGTTTAGTTCTGGATCTTTTCACTTTATCCCCTTTTTAAAATTATACACGTTGCTTCTGTTGTTGTGGTCTCTGTACTTCACCTGCTGATGCTTTAGCTTGAGGTCTTCAAAGTCCAAAACCCCAAAATCCTGAGTTTCATGTGATGAAAGACAGAAAATCTTGACGTGTGCAGCTGGAACCAGAACAGTTCTGTTTCTGCTCTAAACAGTAAAAACAGCTCGACGTTTGTAGAAGCTTGTACTGGTTTCACTGCTGAGCTCAGTTCACCTACGTCCTCAGTTAATAGAAACTGTTATTTCAGAAGCGGAAGCAGCAGCTGTGATATTTGGACTAGAAGACGTGACTCTGTTCTCGTGGTGAAATGAGGCTGTAACTTGGTGCTCAGGACACCTGGACATCAATAATGTGATGAGGAACATGAGAGTAGATGTGAATAAAGTCAGATGGAGCAGAAACAGAAGAACAACAGATGTGAGTGATCAGCGCCCTCCAGTGGTCACAGTGCGGAACTGCAGCTCTCTCCATATTAATACACACATTAATACTGACACACACTGACATGGACTTGGAATATTATTCAAACTATGACTGATCCTCAGCCGTCTCCATCACTCATCAATACTGATGATTGATCCTGATCATCACTGAATCCTGTCACAGACACATCAGTGTAATGTAGTGACCCAGTGTGACCACAGGAGGGCAGTAAACACACGGATTATTTCTCAGTTCAGACAGAAAAGCCGTTTGCAGCAGTGAAATAACATCCGTGTCATTATCAGACTGAATAGAAAGTCTCCAATATTTGAATGAATGAATGTGTGTGTGTGTGTGTGTGAACTGTATCATGGTCAGTTGTGTTTATTCTGGACTGAACCTTCATTTCCCGGGTACAAAGTCCCGCAGAGGTTAGCATTGTTAGCATTGTCAGCATTGTTCTCTTGTTTTGGCTGAAATGGTTTTTAATAGAACAAAGTTTGGCCAACAGGCAAACAGAGGGGGCCGGTCAGAGCCCGGTTCTCCTCCAGAGCAGCAGGGGGCGGTGATGCTCCCACTGTGCCGGTCGCTACCGCAGTTAAAGCTCACGAAGAAGAAAGAAAGCGAGTTCCTGTGGAGTCAGTGGGATCCGCCGCGGCTTTAGTCCGGTTTGTGGCTTAAATCTGCTTAAATGAGACGAAACGACGTCGCCGAATCCGCTATTAGAAGCTTGTGTTTGCTGAGCACCACTGGAGTTTACTGCCGGGCGTCAGTCCACGACTTTCACACGGAAGAAACGTCAAAATGCGTCGAGTCTCAGGCGGGTTCCGGAGCTGTGTGGTTCCTACGTGGACTTTGATTTGCAGCTGGTCTGGAGCTTCAGTGATGCTGGGATTCATGTGGGGGGTTGGACAGGTTAGTCCTCAGCAAAGGGAAGGACTTGGACCGAACAGTGGGAGCAGAGGGTCTCGGGACCATGTTTAGAGGCCCTGTGCCTTCATTAATGGTCCAAGAGTCGTGCCAAGAAGATTGGTTCCTAAGGTCAAGTGAGTTCCTGTGTGAAGACTTTATGTTCTAGGTTTTGGTACCAAAGGGAGAAAACCTGACCTGTCTGTTAAGTCTCTCACCACTGTTTCTATAACAGCTAAGAAAATTGTGTTTTGCTGTTTTTTGTTCCTTTTGTTTGATGTTTATGTTAAAAGATGATCTGTCTCTTATTTCAGTCGATACAAGGGGCCTCAGAGAAAGAACCAAAAGAAAAGCCTTTGTTTTATTTTGCAAAGGAAAAATGCTCATATTATTATTATTATTATTATAACTAGAAACCCGCTCCAAGGTAGAAGACACTTTATTTTGGACTCAATGGGAGACAAAGTCTGTTTCAGTCATGGCACTTTGGAGTCAGCAGGGGGCGCCATCTTACTTAAAGATTTCCAAGGTCACGTGGTGTCACATGTTGCAGATGATAAAGTGGTTGATGGTAACGTTGACCCTCAATAATGTGACATTTATTTGAATCAACATATCTGGTTATAATGTCAACAGAGAGAACAGGAACGTACTGGATCAAATGAACACACATGTGGACTGTCTTAAATGGTTCCATTCAACTAACAGTGTGAGAACTGGAGGAGATCTTCATTTAGTCCAGGATGATTTTGATGATAAATTCCCCTCTAAAGACTCTAGAAGTCACCCAAACACCACGTTCACTAACTTTGGCAATGAGCAAAATTGAGTTGATGCATGGAGACATTTTAACCCAGGGGTTTTTAAAGAGTCCTGGTTCAGCTCTAGTCACAACTCCAAATCCAGAATAGACCATTGGGTCATTGCAAGAAACCTGTTATGTTATGAAATCAGCTCAGATATTTCTACTGCTCCACTAAGCGATCACAGTTTTATCTCTTTACACGTCAAACCCCAAAATAAAACTTATTCATACAAATATTGGAAATTTAGCTCTAGTCTGCTGAAAAACAATGAACAGTGTCATAAGATGAAATGATTCATTACTGACATTAGAAAGTCTAAAGATGGAACAACACCTGCCAAGAAATGGGAGTTCCTAAAGTCCAAAATATGCCAATTCTCTGTTTTGTTCAGCAGAGAAATGAAAAAGATTTAGAAAGACGGGAATTAGAGCCAAAGAATTAAAGTGACTTTGTAATAAACCTGATCCTAATGAAGATGATAAACAGGAAATAATGAGCCTTCAGCCCAAGATGGATGAAATATAGATTTATAAAGCACAAGGAGCATTTCTCAGATCAAGGGCCAGATGGATTGAAGGAGGTGAGAAAAATTCAACCTGTTTTTGTGTCTTGAAAAAAGACGACAGGAGAAAATCAACATTAAATCTTTGCTAATTAAGGACATAGAACCTCAGAAATGTCTTCATGGCTCTAAATTCTCTAAAGGAGACTGTCAAACCTTTTTAAATTTGAAATTTTAATTTTTTTCACAAATATTTGAATCTTGTTTACTCCCGACAATGAGACAAGGAATTATCATATTAATTCCAAAACCCAATAAAGACCCAGATTAATAAGAAGCAGACGACCATCACTCTTAGAAACTCAGACTATAAACTGCTTATTTATATTTTCACCACTCGCCTTCAAACAGGGATTTCAAACCTTATTGCAGAAACACAATCTGGCTTCTTAAAAGGTGGATCAACACCCAATAATATAGGGCTGGAAATGGATATCATTGAATATAGAAGAGTTTACCCCTCTGTCAAGTTATATACTGTACATATATCAATGGCAGCACAGTGAAACCACGGCTTTAAGGCAAGATTACACAAGGCAATCTGGCAGTTAATAAAAGTGTCACACAGAGCCAGTGGGCAACTATCAGACCTCCATTCTGACTGTTTCCTCTTCAGTGTCTGTGATGAGGTAAAACCCGGCGAAGTGTTTTATCCACTATCCTTTATGATCCTCTGGGGTTTGTAGCGCCAGTCACTATCCAGGGCAGGGCTATTCTGAGAGAACTTACCTCTGTGAATGGTGACTGGGACTCTCCACTTCCAAAAGGAATGGAGGAAGCTTGGACTTCATGGAGAGTTTCCTTGTCGGAGCTGTCCAGTCTTTCCATCCCCAGGGCCTATACTGAGACTTCACCATCGGCAGCTGTCAGAAGAGAGTTGTCTGTCTTTTCGGATGCGTCAACCAAAGCCATCGCTGCAGTGACGTACCTAAAAATCACAGATGCTGCAGGAAATAATCAGATTGGGTTTGTGGTGGGGAAAGCCAAACTTGGCCCTTGGAGTGTCTCTTCACGTCGGACGAGAGGAGGTTTTTTTCACAACAAGAGGTGGGCTGTAATTTTTACATGTATGAGCATAAGAGCTGTTCATATTGAAGTTATAGAATCCCTCGACACATCCTGCTTCATCAATGCTCTTAGACGTTTTCTTGCTGTGCGGGGGCCTGTCAAACACATTCGTTCAGACCGTGGCACAAACTTTGTTGGTGCATGTAAGGACTTAAAGATACCTTCAAACATTGACATCAAAACTGTGAAGACGTATCTGTCAGACCAAAGCTGTACTTTGACTTTCAATCCTCCGCATGCTTCCCATTGCGGTGGAACATGGGAAGGAATGATTGGACTTGCAACAAGAATTATGGATTCCATGTTCCTCCAGTTGAAAGACGAACTTACCCACGAGGTGCTTGTGACCTTCATGGCAGAGGTAGCAGCCATTATCAATGCCAGGCCCCTTGTTCCCGTGACAACGGACCCCGATGAGTCGTTCATACTCACCCCTGCAGTTTTTCTCACACAAAAGGGGAACTCTGCTGCTACGCCGGCAGGCGAGTTTGAAGTTGCAGACCTATATAAGTGCCAGTGGCGGCAAGTTCAACACCTTTCTAACACATTCTGGGACAGATGGAGGAAACAATTCCTACCAACCCTACAAGTACGCAAAAAATGGCAGTCCGTGTTGTTCTTCTCAAGAACAGCCAGGTACCACGGAATGAATAGCCTCTTGGACTGGTAACACGGACTTTCCCTAGACAAGACGGGAAGGTGCGCCCCAGGTTGAGGTCAAGGTCCTCAAAGCAGGAGGTTCTACCCTTTTCCTTAGGCCTGTTACAGAGATAGTGCTTCTACTTCCCCCAGATTCTAAAGTAAATGGATAGTTATACGATTTTGAGTGATGTGTACACACATCAGGCGGGGAGTGTTTTGTTACCATTTACTGTGCTACTTGTTTTTATTTTGAAACTAATCTTT
The DNA here is from genome assembly GCF_900324485.2 of Mastacembelus armatus. NCBI lineage: Eukaryota > Metazoa > Chordata > Actinopteri > Synbranchiformes > Mastacembelidae > Mastacembelus > Mastacembelus armatus. The sequence continues at coordinate 56,838 of NW_022872877.1, read as the reverse complement.
ATGCTTTTTTTTTTAATTTGGTTGTGGCCCCTTTAAGAATCTTAGGTTTCAGTAAAGACTCCTGCCATGTGACCATTAATGGGGAAGTGAGCAAGTGTGACACAGACAGTAGCATGTTTAGTGCAGCTGAAGCTACACTGCGACATTTGCATGCATCTGGTTTCTGTTGTAACATCATATTGACTGTTTGCAGCTGTAACTACGGTTGCAGGTCATTACTTGGGGACAGTGTTAAATTTTATGGAGCTGGTTGTTAGAAGCCTATTATTCTCTATCTACCTCGCTGTTGTTAATGGATATTTTACTGTGGTAATGGTTGTATATATGGTCGAGTTATATAAATGCAGTTCAGATAAAAGGTGAAATATGTACATACATACATTAAATTTAAGGATTACAACAGTAAAAAGAAAAGAGGCCATTTCATTTCATATCTGTTGATTATGCATTTTTGTATGTTTCAGTTTCACACTTTCCTCACGTCGTCAATAAACCTGTGGACAAGGAGTCTGGCTGTGAAGTTATATACATATATACACATATTATATTATATTATATTATATTATATTACTTGTTAATGTTAATGTTTCCTCAGGTAATATCACTTTTCTGGAAAAAGGTTATAAAGTCATATTTGTTTTGTATATTTTCAATAAAGCATTGAGGTTAAAAAAACGTTTATTCTTCTACTGCTGAACCTTCCTGTGGATTATGGACTGAGTAGTCCACTAATACCAGATCCATTCATGTGAAATGGGCCATTCTGCACAATGACTACTTTGACTTTGGATACTTCAAGTACATTTGGATGATGGTACTTTGGGACTTTTACTCTGTGGTATTTCTACTGTTACTGCAGTAACAGACCTCAGTACTATTTGTCCTGTTGCACAGCATGAAAATCCAAACAGACTTCTTCCTTCCTGGTCCCTGGTTAGTTCCACTTTTTGTTGCAGTCGTGATGCAGCTTGTTTCTCCATTTAAAGGTAAAGTCAGAACATTTTCACTGTTTTCCTCTTTACTTTGCTCTTTTGTCGTGTGTCTGATCAACAGGCAGTGAAAGGCAGCAGTGTTTCTACAGAGCATTGAAGCTCAGAGACAAAGAGCTTTGACTTTGGAAATCTGTCAATGTGGTTCCTGCCGAGCGGAGGCCTCAGCAGCTTCATGGGTCCATCTAGTGTCCTGACAGTAGAAGTGCAGCAGCTGATGGCAGCTTCCTCTGCCTCACACTGTCTGACTGCATCAACTGACACTGACAGCAAACAGAGAAGCAGCAGCTGATGGTTTTACAGGAGAAATGATGCAAAGCAGCATCTGAATGATTTGTGTCTCCTCTCCAGGTGAAGGGACAAAGTCTGTGTGAGCTGATGTGGATTCAGCAGCATGGATCAGGGTGAGGACAGACGGGAGGGAGTCCGTCCCTCTAAACCCGGTTTGTGTGGGGACCATGAGAGCCAGACCGAAGCTCAGAGGTGAGATGAGGATCTGGGAGAGTCCAGGACTCTTCTCCATGTCAGAGCTCAGCACCAAACATCACTGCTCCATCATTATTCACACTCACTGCTCTGTGTGTGTTGTGTTCAAGACCAGAGCAGCAGCACAGACCAGGATCTCCTGGACCTGGACCCGATTCTGTGTCCATGATGAGTGATAGATCCATGGACCGTCCTCTGCAACTCAGACAATCTGCTGATGGAAGGAAACGATTTAAAATGGACCAAAGGTTGTTTCAGACAGACAAAATGTCAGTTTGTGTGTTAATTAAAAGATTGAACATATTTTCATCAGTTTTTATCCAACATGCACATTTATCAGCTCTGTCTTTGTTTCAGGATCCAGCAGCAGAGACCAGACTCTCCTGAACCCAGCTGTGTGTCCTTCAAGAGTGACTGGTCAATGGGTGGTTTAATTAACTTCAGAGGAGGAAGTCCAGCAGCTGATCAGATGTAAGCTGTAACTTTCAGTCAGAGTTGAGTTTTTCTAGAAAAGATGGAGTTTGTGTGACATGTTGTCCGACCACGTCTGAGACCCAAAGTGTTTCTGCTTGCCATAAAGTGTGACGATCTGGATGCCGTGCTGGGCCAACTGAGTTTCTTTTCCAAGGTGTTGAACAAGCTCCTCTTTTTGAAAAGATCTGGTTCATTTTGATGATGGTACAGGACAAATTGGGGGTAGGGGGGCAGAAGGTACAGAGAGAGAGGGAAGACAGACAATAGAAAATAACAAGTGCAGTGATGTGCGTGTGCACATTCGTTACCCAATGTTAAACAGAGCAAGAGCAGGAGGCCACCACACTGCCACCCCCCACTCAGCCTAGGGTCCACAGCCTTTGTTTGACTTCTTGGGGTTCAGCCCCTGTGATGGGTGAATCCAGGATCTGTTCATCATTTAGTTTTGGCAGATCCACAGTGTTCAGGAATCAGCAACGAATTTACTGTAACAGTTTCTAAAGGTGTTATTTATTTCTATAGGGTCATGTGTGATATTTCCATCTGAGGAACTGACATGATGCCATGTTCAAAGTTCTCTAGGTCTAATCTTTGCACTTGCAACTGTTTTTTATTTTCAATTATTTTGTTTAGTTCAAACCTCATATTGGTCAGTGTGTTCTCTTCTGGAGAAGCAGCAGAAGCAGCTTCTAACGTTTTCATTTTTTGTTCCACTTCTATTTCTAGTGATCTCTCTTTGCATTTCAGCTGTGATGAGTAGGAGAATGTTTTGCCTCTCATATCTGCCTTCACTGCTTCCAAGAGAACCATGTGGTTTAGCTTCCAGAAATACTGCCCACTTCCTTTGGAGATAGTTAAAGTAAAAATGTGTTAAATCTCCAAGATCTATTCCTTGGTGCGTCTCTCTTTCTGGTGACAGACAGAGACTAGTGCATGATCACTGATAGTGATGCGATAAATCAAAGATGTAGACGGGAATATGAGTGATGAAGTGGTGAGTAGAAAGTGTATTCCCTGACATCAGGGTGACAAGACCGTCAAGCATCACAGAGACCAAGATCACTCGTGTTGTTTTAGAATGTCCAAAATGTCACTTTGGACAACAGCAGGACTAGTAAAGCTTTACCACTACAGGGACTCATCTGATCCACTGTTCACATCCAAATCTCACTTCCTGGACCTTTACCTTGTGTTGGTCTCTGTGTGGACAGACAGACGTCATGTGAGCTCATTCTTCATGATTTCTCCACAGGGTGGACCAGGAGAGCTCAGAGGTTCCCGGTGCTCAGTCTGCCCAGCAGCGTCCGACACAGCCGGACTCCGTATTTATGGTCTGTACATGTACAACTGCTGCTTTGACATCTGTTCTGTTCACAGCCATCTCCACGCTGCACTTCTTAGACCAGGGTCCAACATGGACCTGATGTTTGGGGGCCATGGTTTTAGTTGGTATTCATACAGTTCTCTGTTCCAGCTGCTGGAGAACCACATTGTCAGTTTTGTGAAGAACGAGCTGAAGAAGATGCAGAAGGTTCTGACTTCAGGTTCCCCAGAGAGTCAGAGGGAGGATGAGGAGATGTTGGAGGGTCAGGATGAAGAGCAGAGGAGGAGCAGCAGAGAAGCATTTCTGAAGATCACACTGAACTTCCTGAGGGGAATGAAGCAGGAGGAGCTGGCCGACTGTCTGCAGAGCAGTAAGAGGATTTCTAGAAAGGTTGAACATGATGGATAAAGGCCATATGTGACATTTCCAAAGTGATGGAGATGTTTCTCTGTGGGGAATAAATCTGTATCTTCATTCTTTAAGGAAATGTTTCTTTGCCTGTTCTTTCAGAATCTCCTGCCATGTGTCGACGTCAACTCAAGTCCAACCTGCAGAAGAAGTTCCAGTGTGTGTTTGAGGGGGTCGCTAAAGCAGGAAGCCCAGTCCTTCTGAACCAGATCTACACAGAACTCTACATCACAGAGGGAGGGGCTGCAGAGGTCAATGAGGAACATGAGGTCAGACAGATTGATCCAGCATCCAGGAAACCAGACAGACCAGAAATCACCATCAGACATGAAGACATCTTTAAAGCCTCACCTGGAAGACATGGACCAATCAGAACAGTGATGACAAAGGGAGTGGCTGGCATTGGGAAAACCTTCTTAACACAGAAGTTCACTCTGGACTGGGCTGAAGACAAAGCCAACCAGGACATCCAGTTCACATTTCCCTTCACTTTCAGAGAGCTGAATGTACTGAAAGAGAAAAAGTTCAGCTTGGTGGAACTGGTTCATCACTTCTTCACTGAGACCAAAGGAATCTGCAGGTTTGAAGACTTCCAGGTTGTCTTCATCTTTGACGGTCTGGATGAGTGTCGCCTTCCTCTGGACTTCCACAACACTCGGATCCTGACTGATGCTACAGAGTCCACCTCAGTGGATGTGCTGCTGACAAACCTCATCAGGGGGAAACTGCTTCCCTCCGCTCGCCTCTGGATAACCACACGACCTGCGGCGGCCAATCAGATCCCTCCTGACTGTGTCGACATGGTGACAGAGGTCAGAGGGTTCACTGACCCACAGAAGGATCAGTACTTCAGGAAGAGGTTCGCAGATAAGGATCAGGCGAGTACCATCATCTCCCACATCAAGGCCTCACGAAGCCTCCACATCATGTGCCACATCCCAGTCTTCTGCTGGATCACTGCTACAGTTCTGGAGGATCTGTTGGACACCAGAGAGAGGGGGCAGCTGCCCAACACCCTGACTGAGATGTACATCCACTTTCTGGTGGTTCAGACCAAAGTGAAGAACATTAAGTATGTGGGAGGAGCTGGAACAGATCCACACTGGAGTCCAGAGAACAGGAAGATGGTTGAGACTCTGGGAAAACTGGCTTTTGAGCAGCTGCAGAAAGGCAACGTGATCTTCTATGAATCCGACCTGACAGAGTGTGGCATCGATCTCAGAGCAGCCTCAGTGTACTCAGGAGTGTTCACACAGATCTTTAAAGAGGAGAGAGGACTGTACCAGGACCAGGTGTTCTGCTTCGTCCATCTGAGCGTTCAGGAGTTTCTGGCTGCTCTTCATGTCCATCTTACCTTCATCAACTCTGGAGTCAATCTGCTGTCAGAGGAACAAACAACCTCCCAGACGTCTGAGACCAGAAGAGACCAATCTGCAGAGAACCTCTTCTACCAGAGTGCTGTGGACAAGGCCTTACACAGTCCAAATGGACACCTGGACCTGTTCCTGCGCTTCCTCCTTGGCCTTTCACTCCAGACCAATCAGACTCTCCTACGAGGTCTGCTGACCCAGACAGGAAGTGGCTCTGAGACCAATGAGGAAACAGTCCAATACATCAAAACCAAGTTCAGTGAGAATCTGTCTCCAGAGAGAAGCATCAACCTGTTCCACTGTCTGAATGAACTGAAGGATTGTTCTCTAGTGGAAGAGATCCAACAGTTCCTGAGATCAGGGAAACGCTCCAAAGAAAAACTGTCTCCTGCTCAGTTGTCAGCTCTGGTCTTCATCTTACTGTCATCAGAACAAGACCTGGACGTGTTTGACCTGAAGAAATACTCTGCTTCAGAGGAGGCTCTTCTGAGGCTGCTGCCAGTGGTCAGTCTCTCCAAGAAAGTCCTGTAAGTGTGTAGGCAGTCGGATTCATTCATCGTTACAAAAAGACCCTGAGATGGACTCAACCCGAGAGAAAAAGAACTAAGTCCAGATTTGCCTTTTCTCTGTTGTTTCCTCTACAGGCTGAGCGGCTGTAACCTGTCAGAGAGAAGCTGTGAAGCTCTGGTCTCAGTTCTCAGCTCCCAGTCCTCCACTCTGAGAGAGCTGGACCTGAGTAACAACGACCTGCAGGACTCAGGAGTGAAGCTGGTCTCTGATGGACTCAAAAGTCCACACTGTAAACTGGAGACTCTCAGGTCAGGATTCATCAGCCTGATGAGTAGACAAGAGATTTCGAAATTCATGTTTCCCTCAAGATAAACTATAAAACCAGTGGTGGTCTACTGACTAGGGACCATGTTAACTAATGATTTTCGTGGGCAGAGTTAAAAAATAAAAGGGTAGCATGTTGTTTTGTGTTTCCCAGGCTGTCAGGCTGTCTGGTCACAGACGAAGGCTGTGCTTCTCTGGCCTCAGCTCTGAGCTCCAACCCCTCCCATCTGAGAGAACTGGACCTGAGCTACAATCATCCAGGAGAGTCCGGACTGAAACTCCTGTCTGCTGGACCGAAGGATCCACTATGGAGACTGGACACTCTCAGGTATGGAGAGGTCTGCTGCTAACAGTGATAAAGAATATGGTGTTTATGGATCAAATGTCCCAGTGGAAGCATGTAAACAGAAAACAATAAGAGGCCAAGGATGGAGCCTTGGGGAACACCAAGACTGGACACTCTCAGTTATGGAGAGGTCTGACAGGAAGAGCTGCAAACATTTTCTCTGTCCTTTGGCTTCATGGTGGATTTGAGTCTTATATGAACAATAACACATGTAGGAAACACTGGTTTGTGCTGACCTGACCCCCCTTGTCCTTTCAGGATGGAGCCTGGTGGAGTCCAATGGTTGAAACCAGGTCTGAAGAAGTGTAAGTGTGTTTTTAATGAGGTTCATGACAACACAGCAGCTCACACTCAACCAGGTGACAGATGAGTAACTGCAGCTGTTACTGTGTCTTGTTCTCTCCATCAGATTCCTGTGAACTCACAATCGACACAAACACAATGCACAGAAAACTACAACTGTCTGACAACAACAGGAAGGTGACTCGTGTGGACGAGGATCAGTCGTATCCTGATCATCCAGACAGATTTGACAACTGGCATCAGCTGCTGTGCAGTAATGGTCTGACTGCTCGCTGTTACTGGGAGGTGGAGTGGGAAAGAGTAGTTGATTTATCAGTGAGTTACAGAGGAATCAAAAGGAAAGGAGCCAGTGACGACTGTGAGTTTGGATACAATGCTCAGTCCTGGAGTCTGAGATGCTCAGAGGCTGGTTACTCTGCTTGGCACAATAATGAACTAACAGCTGTCTCCCCCTCCTCCTCCTCCTCTGGTAGAGTAGCAGTGTACCTGGACTGGCCTGCTGGCACTCTGTCCTTCTACACAGTCTCCTCTGACACCCTGATCCACATCTACACCTTCAACACCACCTTCACTGAGCCTCTGTATCCTGGGTTTAAAACCTGGTTTCCTGATTCCTCTGTGTCTCTGTGTCCAGAGTAGCAGACAGTCTCCTCCTGTCACAGAAACTTTCTGACTGTTGAACAGAAAGTCCAGTCTGTCAAAGTTCACTCAGACATTTTCAGATTCATGGAGTCAGTTTCTTTTTGAACCTGTTTGAAATGATTCCTGGTAAGTGTCTTCTTATTCCAGAAGAAAACCTCCGAAAGATGAAAATGATTGTTCCAGGACAGACGTCAGCCTGAATATCAGTCTGTTGTGTTTCTCTGAAGTCCAGCTGCAGTTTGCTGCAGATGTGACAAACTGTGACATCAGAGAGGAATCACTGAGCTTCAGGGACCTGAGACCAAAGTCCACAATGATTCCAGATATTCACAGATTCTTGTCCAGTGGACACAGGTTTGTTCTGTGTGTTGGACAAAGTGCAATAAAAAAGTCTATAATGATAAAGAGTAAATGTTCATATTTCAGACCCAGACAAAATAGTGAATGTTATGGAAGCTGTGTTCACCACACAACAATCACTTTTAAGGAGCAGTCAAGTTAAATGAATAGATCAATATTTTGATCAGTGCTGCAGTTCCTCACTGTGACCACCTGAGGGCAGTAAACACTGATCAGTTCACTGTCAATAATGTGACGAGGAACATGAGAGTAGATGTGGAATAAAGTCAGATGGAGCAGAAACAGAAGAACAACAGATGTGAGTGATCAGCGCCCTCCAGTGGTCACAGTGAGGAACTGCAGCTCTCTCCATATTAATTGAAGTTACTGTCTTTATTAGTGACAGTGAGATTGATGCCAGTGTCAATATTATTATGTTGTTAGGGACATTTTTCAGGGCCAAATGTTGCTTTTTAGAACTAAACCCACTTTAACCCACTGGAGAAATGAGTCAAACCTTTTGACAAAATCTTTGGAATTTCTAACAAACACAAAGCAGCTCAGCTTGTTTCATTTCTGAATAGATTGAATATAATTTCATGGCTCCCTGTTTTATGTTTTCTGGCCTTTCATGTTGCCCCATCTGTTGATTTGATTTTTTACAACATACTTTTGTTCTTTGTGTTGTGTATTTGTTCAAATATATGGGGCCTTATATGTTTTGTGCCTTATTAGTGTTTCGTCTCCATCACTGATCAATACTGATGATTGTAGTGACCCGGTGTGACCACCGGAGGGCAGTAAGCACACGGATTATTTCTCAGTTCAGACAGAAAAGCCGTTTGCAGCAGTGAAATAACATCCGTGTCATTATCAGACTGAATAGAAAGTCTCCAATATTTGAATGAATGTGTGTGTGTGTGAACTGTATCATGGTCAGTTGTGTTTATTCTGGACTGAACCTTCATTTCCCGGGTACAAAGTCCCGCAGAGGTTAGCATTGTTAGCATTGTTCTCTTGTTTTGACTGAAATGGTTTTTAATAGAACAAAGTTTGGCCAACAGGCAAACAGAGGGGGCCGGTCAGAGCCCGGTTCTCCTCCAGAGCAGCAGGGGGCGGTGATGCTCCCACTGTGCCGGTCGCTACCGCAGTTAAAGCTCACGAAGAAGAAAGAAAGCGAGTTTCTGTGGAGTCAGTGGGATCCGCCGCGGCTTTAGTCCGGTTTGTGGCCTAAATCTGCTTAAATGAGACGAGACGACGTCGCCGAATCCGCTATTAGAAGCTTGTGTTTGCTGAGCACCACTGGAGTTTACTGCCGGGCGTCAGTCCACGACTTTCACACGGAAGAAACGTCAAAATGCGTCGAGTCTCAGGCGGGTTCCGGAGCTGTGTGGTTTCTACGTGGACTTTGATTTGCAGCTGGTCTGGAGCTTCAGTGATGCTGGGATTCATGTGGGGGGTTGGACAGGTTAGTCCTCAGCAAAGGGAAGGACTTGGACCGAACAGTGGGAGCAGAGGGTCTCGGGACCATGTTTAGAGGCCCTGCGCCTTCATTAATGGTCCAAGAGTCGTGCCAAGAAGATTGGTTCCTAAGGTCAAGTGAGTTCCTGTGTGAAGACTTTATGTTCTAGGTTTTGGTACCAAAGGGAGAAAACCTGACCTGTCTGTTAAGTCTCTCACCACTGTTTCTATAACAGCTAAGAAAATTGTGTTTTGCTGTTTTTTTGTTCCTTTTGTTTGATGTTTATGTTAAAAGATGATCTGTCTCTTATTTCAGTCGATACAAGGGGCCTCAGAGAAAGAACCAAAAGAAAAGCCTTTGTTTTATTTTGCAAAGGAAAAAATGCTCATATTATTATTATTATTATTATTATTATTACTAGAAACCCGCTCCAAGGTAGAAGACACTTTATTTTGGACTCAATGGGAGACAAAGTCTGTTTCAGTCATGGCACTTTGGAGTCAGCAGGGGGCGCCATCGTACTTAAAGATTTCCAAGGTCAGGTTGTGTCACATGTTGCAGATGATAAAGTGGTTGATGGTAACGTTGACCCTCAATAATGTGACATTTATTTGAATCAACATATCTGGTTATAATGTCAACAGAGAGAACAGGAACGTACTGGATCAAATGAACACACATGTGGACTGTCTTAAATGGTTCCATTCAACTAACAGTGTGAGAACTGGAGGAGATCTTCATTTAGTCCAGGATGATTTTGATGATAAATTCCCCTCTAAAGACTCTAGAAGTCACCCAAACACCACGTTCACTAACTTTGGCAATGAGCAAAATTGAGTTGATGCATGGAGACATTTTAACCCAGGGGTTTTTAAAGAGTCCTGGTTCAGCTCGTCATTAGTCCACGCCCCTGAGTTGGTTTCACTTCACACCTGGTCTGAATAGGCTCGTTAAGTGACCAAAGGGGGAGCTCAGAAGAGGATCGTTAAGGTCTAATGATGGACTCATGTTGATTCCCCATCAGTCTGCAGAACCTGCAGTCTATCGTTCCTGAGAAACATTGGGTTTGTTCCTTAATTTCCTGGGAACAGTTGTGGTTGTTTGGTTTCTCCAGTGTAGAGTTCTGAGCATTCTTCCTGATACTGGACAGCATACACCACATTGCTCCTCTTCTGTTTTGGAATCTGGTCTTTAGGGTGAACCAGTCTCTGTCTCAGTGTGTTGGTGGGTTTGAAGTGGACTGGTATCTGATGTTTCCCAAAGATCCATTTAAGCCTCTCAGAACCCCCTGCTACATATGGAATGACCAGGTTCTTTCTCTGGGGGTCTTGAGGCTCAGTTGTCTCTTGTTTTCCTGCCTGATGTGGATGTAACCTTGTTGAAAGCCCACTTGAGGTAGCCACTTCCTTTCTCTTGGCCTCAGTGGAGGTAGGAATGTTGTTAGCTCTGTGGCATAAAGTCCTGATGACTCCCAGTTTGTGTTGCAGTGGGTGATGGGAGTCAAACAGAAGGCATTGGTCTGTGTGAGTGGGTTTCCTGTATACTTCTATCTCTAAGTTCCCATCAGACCCAATGCTGACCTCACAGTCCAAGAAGGCTAGCCTGTTCTCTATGGTGTTCTTTCTGGTGAATTTGATGTTTGCATCTAAAGGCAAAGGCAAATTTATTTGTATAGCACCTTTCATACACTATGCAATTCAAAGTGCTTTACAAGGCATATAATTACATTAAAAGCATTAAAAGCATTGAAAAGAGCATTTAAAAATAAAGACATTTAACATAAAATAAATTTAAATCAAGTAAAGTAAATTAAAATAAAACATAAAAGCACATTAAGAAAACAAAGATAACAATTATTCGAAAGCAGCAGTAAACAACAGAGTTTTCAGTCCTGATTTGAATGAGCTGACAGTTGGAGCAGACCTCAGGTGTTCAGGAAGTTTGTTCCACAAGTGAGGAGCATAGTGACTGAATGCTGCTTCACTTTGTTTGGTTCTGATTCTGGGAACACACAATAGACCTGTCCCAGATGACCTGAGGGGTTTGGAAACCTCATAGGGAACTAATATATCTTGGATATATTTTGGTCCACAACCATTTAGTGCTTTATAAACTAGCAATAAGATTTTAAAATCTATCCTTTGACTAACGGGAAGCCAGTGTAGTGATCTGAGAACTGGTGTGCTATGGTCCAGTTTCTTGGTGTTTGTAAGGACTCTGGCAGCAGCATTCTGGATTAGCTGCAGCTGCCTGATTGACTTTTTGCTAAGACCTGTGAACAAGCCATTACAATAATCTAACCTACTGAAGATAAATGCGTGAACAAGTTTTTCTGCATATTGTTTATTTTTATTCTAGCAATGTTTTTCAGGTGGTAATAGGAAGATTTAGTGATGGATTTTATGTGGTTGTTAAAATTCTGGTCTGAGTCAATGATTACACCAAGGTTTCTGGCTTGATTTGTAGCTTTCAATGACATGGAGTCAAGGTGAGCAATGACCTTTGGCCTTTCATTTTTGGGGCCAAAAACAATCACTTCTGTCTTGTCTGTATTAAGCTGGAGAAAATTCTGGCACATCCATTCTTTGACTTGATTAATACACTCACATAATGAATTTAGAGGACTATAATCATGAGATGATACTGATATATAAAGTTGGGTGTCATCTGCATAGGTATGGTAGTCAATGTTGTAGTATTCCATAATCTGAACAAGGGGCAGCATGTAGATATTGAATAAGAGAGGACCAAGATAGACCCCTGAGGAACCCCACATTTCATTTTTGTTCGCTCAGACTCATAGTTACCAAGTGAGACAAAATAGTCTATCTTGTAAGTAAGATTTTAGCCAATTTAACACTGAGCCAGTAACTCCCACCCAAGCTTCTAGTCTATGAAGCAGCACATCATGATCAACTGTGTCAAATGCAGCACTGAGATCCAGTAGTACTAAAACAGAGGTTTTGGATTCATCATTATTTAAATATAAATCATTTAAAATTTTAATAAGTGCAGTCTCAGTGCTGTGGTGTGCGCGAAATCCAGACTGAAGCGCATTAAAAAGATTGTTTTGCACCATAAATCTGTGAATTTGTTGAAAAACTACTTTTTCAATTATTTTTCCCAGAAATGGAAGATTTGATATTGGCCTGTAGTTACTTACTGCTGAAGCATCTAGATTAGGCTTTTTAAGAAGAGGTTTTATAACAGCAGTTTTTAAGGCCTGGGGAAACTGCCCTGACTGAAGAGAACTATTGACAATCTGCAATACATCTGGAGCTAAGCTGTTAAAAACATTTTTTTTTAAATTTGTTGGTAAAATATCAAGGCAGCATGATGTAGATTTTAATTGTAGAAGCGTTTCTGCCAGAGCTCTGTGATCAAGGAGATCAAAATGTTCTAGATTCACTGGAGAACAAGGAGGCACAGGCGATATTGTCATGTTCCTTGGACTGCAGCTACATATAGTTTGTCTTATCTTTAATATTTTGTCTGTGAAAAAAGCTGCAAAATCACTGCATGACTTTTTGGACAGCAGTTCAGAAGGAAGAGAGGGTGCTGGGTTTGTGAGTCTGTCTACAACAGAAAACAATGTGCGGGCATTATTGCTGTTTCTATTGATAACCTCTGAGAAAAATGATTGCCTTGCATTTTTTAGTTTTTGGTTATAGTTGTGAAGACTCTCTTTGTACAAGTCGAAATGAACCTGGAGTTTGGTTTTTCGCCACCTGCGTTCTGCTTGTCTGCATATTCTTTTCTGAATTTTAACCACTGTGGCTTTTCTCCAAGGTGACTTTGACTTTTTTCTTGCTGACAATACCTTGGTCCTAATTGGGGCAATGGAATCAATAACAGTCATTACTTTGGAGCTGAAACTTCTTACAAGATCATCAACAGGGGCTGATGGCATGGTTGGTGATGGTGCAAAAGCCTGAATAAATAAAGCACAGCTCTTCTCATTAATATTCCGCTTTTTGACTACCTCTGTTTCACCTGTGTTCAAAACAGCAGGGGTGGATGTTTTAAAAAAAACACAGCAATTATCAGAAAGAGCAACATCGGTCACCTCCACCTCAGAAATATTAAGACCTTTATAGATTATTAGATCCAGTGTGTGTCCCTTGATGTGTGTTGGATCTGTTACATGCTGAGAAAGCCCAAAGTTGTCCAGGATGTTCGAGTTCTTTTGCACTTGCATCATTGACATTATCAACATGAATGTTCAAGTCGCCCAATAAAACAATACAATCAAAATCAATGCATACAATATATAGTAATTTAGCAAACTCGTCCAAAAAATGTGCATTGTACTTTGGGGGTCTATAAATAGTTACAAATATTGCTCGACAGGAGGATTTGGTATGAAGAGCAACATATTCAAAGGAGTCAAACTTTCCATATGATATGTTTTTGCATTTGAGGCTATCACTAAATAAAATAGCAACTCCACCTCCTTTCTTGTGTATTCTTGTTTCACTCATGAAACTGAAATTTGGAGGGGTTGATTCAATAAGAACTGCAGCATTATTATCTTGTCCTAACCATGTTTCGGTTAAAAACATAAAATCAAGCTTGTGCTTAATAATAAAATCATTGATTAAAAATGATTTGCCTACCAAAGACCTGACATTTAAAAGAGCTAAATTTAGTGTGTTAAAAACATTGTTTTCCCCATGTTCTGGGACATACTGTGGTTGGCAAGGGATACATAAATTTGCAGAATACGTTGTGTAAGTCTTATTTCTCTGTAGATTTACCAAACTTTTTCTGTGCAGCCTGGACCCAGCACATATCAGTTAGAGCTTACTGTGCTGTTATCAGGCTGTGGAGACAAAGAATGGTTTTGGTGACGGCGTGGAGGAGGGGTTGGTGGATGCTGCAATTGTGATTGCAGCAGAGCTTGCTGAGGAATTGGTGGGGCATGCCGCTTTGAGGGGCTTCTGGGGGTGAAAATGACACTGGGGGAGGAGGTCAGTTTGGGCCCAGTAGTGACGTGCTTCATCAGGTTGGCGAGGTTCTTGGTGATGGGGAATGGGATGCCCCGGGAAAATGGTGATCTAGGTAGGGTTTGCGGGGTTGTGGGAAGTGAATCCTCACAGGCAGTGTCTGCTAGTGGAGGGGGTGTGGCCTCCTCATCTTTGCTCTGACTTCTCTCCATGTTAGAGTATTCGGAGGGGGTGCTTTGGATGTTTTGGTGTTTCTTCATTTTGTTTAGATTCTAGTATCTTGTCCTTGGCAGATTCCCGTCGTATCTTGTCCTTGGCAGAGGGAAGGTTGTGGCGCAGGAAGAAAAATAGGTTGGAGGTGAAAGCTTTTACTCCTGATTTATTTAGAGACAATCCGTCTCCTTTAAAAAGATGCCTGCGATCCCAGAAATGGTTAAAATTATCAATAAGATGTACTGAGTGAACATGACATGCAGTTGAAAGCCATGTGTTCAGTGCTAGTAACCTGCTGAATTTCTCAGTTCCTCCTCTTACTGGTGGTAGAGGCCCACTGATAAAAACCTCTGCATTTAGCGACCTTACTGTGTTTAGCAGATTATTAAAGTCCTTTTTGAGGATTTCGGACTGCTGCTTCACAATATCATTTCCCCTGTGTGTAGTACGACGTTTTTCACAGTTGGGTTTTCTGCAACAATGCTCAGGATTTTGTCAGTAGTGTCAGAGACCATATCTTTTGAGAAATACAGCACTTTTGTGTTGTTACTGCACATCCGTCTCACATCTTTTATGGCCAAGTCGCCCACAATCAGAGTCTGAGGCCCTGTTAGCTTTCCTCTTAGTTTTCTGTCTTCTGTTGTGTTTTCAGATCTTACCCCTCTCTGTGGATGTGGAGTATTGTCCAAGTGATCAGATGAAGATCCAGGGTCCTGCAGTAGTGGAGAGAATCTATTTTGTAGCTGTACAGTTAGTTCCTTAGGAGTTTTGTTGCTCCTTTTCCCTTTAGCTGTTATCCATGGCTGTGCTTTCCTCTGCACAGGAGTTGAGGAGGATGATAACGCTGGCCAGCCTGTCGCATCACAGATTTCTGGGCGCTGAGTTCTGCCTGTTGCTTGTCCTGATTTAGTCTTTGGCTTTGCTCCGAGAGCGTTCCAAGGGGGACTGATACCAGTAGTTTTATTTACCCAGACACAACCCTCCTGTTGCTCGGTCTTGTTAATGCTAGTTATCTGTATACTAGCATGCTCTTGTCTGCTACTATGGTAGAGTGGTAGACTAGTGTCCTCTTTCCCAGACAGTCCATTTATCTCCATGTACATCTCTAACATTTGCACCTTAGTTTCCAGCATAGTGATTTTCTGTAGGAGTTTGCTGTGATCGTCCTCAGGGAAGGGAGGCATGGTCATCGGAGGTTGATCAAAAATAAAATTCCAAATGCGGTAAAAAAGGTGTAAAATAATGTTAAAAAGTGTATTATAAAATCATTGGGTAAGAATGCATGAAGTAAAAAGGAATAAAAGCAAAGTAAAACTGGCAGAAGCAGGAGCAAGCAGAAGTGCGTCTGCACTCTACAGAAGCAGGAAGCAGTGCATTGATGTGCTCAGTGAAGGCTTGGACTTCCTGGGTTTTGATTTTGACCCAGGTGTCGTCCACATATCTGAACCAATGAGTTGGTGCTGTTGCTATGAAGGAGTTGAGAGCTTTCTTTTCTACTTCTTCCATGTACAAATTGGCAGCGACGGGTGACACAGGAGCCCATGGCACAACCATGTTTCTGTCTGTAAAAGTCACCTCTGTATGAGAAGCATGTGGTGTTGAGGCAGAGTTCCAGCAGCAGGCAGATTTGGTCCGGGTTGAGCGGCGGTTTGTGCGGCCTACCAATGGAGCTATGATGGTGGCAAGATATTTGGCAATGTTATAAGTCACAGAGTTTATGCTGCTGACAGTGGGCCTGAGGGGGGCCCCTTCTTTGTGTATCTTGGGGAGCCCATATGAGCCGGGGGTGGTCTCCCCTTTATACAGTCTGTAGTATGTGGTTCTGGCCAAGGCTTTGGTCATTTCCAGTTGTTTTACACAGTCTATCACCTTTTTCTTGTAAGTGCTGCTCGGGTGTCTTTTTAGCTTTGTATATGTCTGTTGGTCTTCCAAGAGCGAAGTTACTTTTTCATGATAGTCTGTAGTGTTAAGAACCACTGTGCATCTCCCTTTGTCTGCCGGCAGGATGGTGATAGTCTCGTCTTTAGACAGGGCCCTGCTCTCCTGGGTGGTGAGGTTGGGTGGTGGTGGCTTAGCACCCAAGAGTGTAGCGGTGATTTTTAACCCGAGTTCCTCTGCTTCTGTGTTGGATAGGCTATTGTTGCGAATGGCAGATTCTGTGGCTGTGATAAAATCCACAACCGGAATATGTTTAGGCGTCACTGCAAAGTTAAGTCCTTTGGCTAGGACATCTCTCTCTGCTTGTGAGAGTTCCCTGTCGGGAAGTCTCAGACATAATCTGTCTTCAATCTACCAGGCTGCTCTTTCAACTGTTCCCAGGAAATTAAGGAACAAACCCAATGTTTATCAGGAACGACAGACTCTGCAGGTTCTGCAGACTGTTGGGGAATCAGAATGAGTCCATCATTAGACCTTAACGACCCTCTTCTAAGCTCCCCCTTTGGTCACTTAACGAGCCTATTCAGACCAGGTGTGAAGTGAAACCAACTCAGGGGCGTGGACTGACGACTCTCACCTGTTTTGCTTAGATCACTTATTGTGAGCCTATTGGACCCAAGGTGGAGTGAAACCAACCTGGGTAATATATTTGGAGGTTCCTGTCCAGCCTCTGACTGATGAAGCCACTTGGATGAGTGGCGAAACGTTTCAGCCAAACGTTTCGTCCAGCTTTATCCTCTCTTTCTCTGTGATGCTGCTGCTCCAGAGACCACACCGTACAGTCATAGAAGATCCTCAGGAGTGCCCCCTTCACCGCAAAAGACCACAGTCTCCTCAGGAGGTAGAGCCAGCTCTGGCCCTTTCTGTGTTATGAGTCCAGTCCAGTTTGTTGTTCAGGTGAACACCCAGGTGAGAGAGTCCATGTTCTCAATGTCCATTTCCTGTATGTTCACTGACGAGGGGAGTGTAGACCGACGTCTGCAGAAGTCCACCACCATCTCCTTTGTTTTCCCTGCGTTGATGAGGAGGTGGTTCTGCTAAAACCAGTCCACAAAGTCCTGTGTCAGTCCTCTGTACTCCGCGTCATCGTCATCGTCATCCGTGATGAGCCCGACAATTGCAGAGTCGTCGAAGAACTTCTGGAGAACACAGCCGTCCATGTTGTGTCTGAAGTCCACAGTGTAGAGGATGAAGAGGAAGGGGGCCAGGACACTCCCGTGGGGGTCCACCACACTGCAGGTCAGGATGTCAGACACACCATCCCGGGCTCTCACAAACTGGCCCCAGTTTGTGAGGTAGTCCAGGATCCACGGCGTCAGGTCAAAGTCCACACCAGCCTTCTCCAGTTTGTCCCTTAAAAGTACCGGCTGTACGGTGTTGAACGTGCTGGAGAAGTCAAAGAACAGAATTCTCACAGCGTCGCCGGGAGTCTCCAGGTGATCCAGAGGACAGTAAAGCAGGAAGATGACCGCATCCTCCACTCTGATGCCAGGCTGGTAGGAGAACTGCAGAGGATCCATCGCTGAGCTCACCACGGAGCGGAGGTGGCCCAGGACCAGTCTCTCCCGTGTCTTCATCAGATGGGACGTGAGAGCCACCGGCCTGCAGCTGTTGAGGTCTTCAGTGTGCGGTATCTTGGGCACTGGTACCACACAGGAAGTCTTACAGAGCTGTGGTATCACCCTCAGCTTGAGGCTCAGATTGAAGACATGCTCCATAACTCCACACAGTTCATCTGTGCAGAACTTAAGAAGCCTGGAGCTGATGCCATGGATAACAGATCATTTTTAGTATTTTCTGTTACATCCTGTTCAGGCTGTGTTGACCCATATTATGTTATAACACTTGTTGCTAATGTTGATGTTTCCTCAGGTAATATCACTTTTCTGGAAAAAGGTTATAAAGTCATATTTGTTTTGTATATTTTCAATAAAGCATTGAGGTTAAAAAAACGTTTATTCTTCTACTGCTGAACCTTCCTGTGGATTATGGACTGAGTAGTCCACTAATACCAGATCCATTCATGTGAAATGGGCCATTCTGCACAATGACTACTTTGACTTTGGATACTTCAAGTACATTTGGATGATGGTACTTTGGGACTTTTACTCTGTGGTATTTCTACTGTTACTGCAGTAACGGTCCTCAGTACTGTTTGTCTTGTTGCACAGCATGAAAATCCAAACAGGCTCCTCCCTTCCTGGTCCCTGGTTAGTTCCACTTTCTGTTGCAGTCGTGTTGCAGCTTGTTTCTCCATTTAAAGGTAAAGTCAGAACATTTTCACTGTTTTCCTCTTTACTTTGCTCTTTTGTCGTGTGTCTGATCAACAGGCAGTGAAAGGCAGCAGTGTTTCTACAGAGCATTGAAGCTCAGAGACAAAGAGCTTTGACTTTGGAAACAATCAGCATTAAAACTCCAGGGAAACAGATTCAGACACAATTACACAGAAACATGGTCAGAGGAAGTGAAACACATGATAACAAACAGAGTCGGTGCTGCAAAGTACATTTACTGCAGTTTCCTGTTGTACTTGTATATTCTGAGATATTTGTACTTTGAGTATTTCATTTTGTGCTACTTGGTTCTTGGACCTGACTACATTTAAGAACCAAATCTGAACTTTTCCTGCAGTAAAGGGTCTGAGTGCGTCTTCTAACACTGGATACTGTGCTGCTACAGCGCAGTGATAATTTGTACGTTGTCCTAAATGTGTCCAAAGTGCAGCTGAAGACCAGATCAGTCTCAGGACATGTAGTCCAGTTCTCAGGGGCCACTGTCCTGCTTGTTTTCCAACTATCCCTCCCTGGCCCTGCTGATTACCTGGGTCAGGTGTGTTCAGCCAATCAGAAGCTTTAAGGTCAGAGGTGGTTTTAAAAGAAACAGGTTAGTGGACCTTTAGGACTGGACTTTGACATCCCCGACTTACAGGCACAGCTGCTGCTCAAGTGAGTCTCTCGAGGCCTCAGCAGCTTCATGGGTCCATCTAGTGTCCTGACAGTAGACGTGCAGCAGCTGATGGCAGCTTCCTCTGCCTCACACTGTCTGACTGCATCAACTGACACTGACAGCAAACAGAGAAGCAGCAGCTGATGGTTTTACAGGAGAAATGATGCAAAGCAGCATCTGAATGATTTGTGTCTCCTCTCCAGGTGAAGGGACAAAGTCTGTGTGAGCTGATGTGGATTCAGCAGCATGGATCAGGGTGAGGACAGACGGGAGGGAGTCCGTCCCTCTAAACCCAGTCTGTGTGGGGACCATGAGAGCCAGACCGAAGCTCAGAGGTGAGATGAGGATCTGGGAGAGTCCAGGACTATTCTCCATGTCAGAGCTTTTGTGTTAATGAAAAGATTGAACATATTTTCATCAGTTTTTATCCAACATGCACATTTATCAGCTCTGTCTTTGTTTCAGGATCCAGCAGCAGAGACCAGACTCTCCTGAACCCAGCTGTGTGTCCTTCAAGAGCGACCAGTCAGTGGGTCGTTTAATAGACTTCAAAGGAGGAAGTCCAGCAGCTGATCAGATGTAAGCTGTAACCTTCAGTCAGAGTCAAGTTTTTCTAGAAAAGATGGAGTTTGTGTGACATGTTGTCTGACCACGTCTGAGATCCAAAGTGTTTCTTTCGTAAATGTCGTTAGGATAGAAATCATGTGCAGAATGAAAAAGCAGCTGAGAGAGAAGTTCCAGCTCCATTTGTTCTGATCTTTCATACTGGGAGCTGCCCAGTACAACCAGTCTGACACAAGTAGACACTGGCTGTAAGTGCCTTGCTCCAGGACTCTGCAACAGTGTTCAGTGAGAGAGGGAGAGATCTATGTTGGATCTGTTGGGACTGAACCAAACTGAGCTGAAAGCTACAAACAGCTGCAAACTGAGCTGCTGGTTCTCAGTGGGATCAGCAGGACTAGTAAAGCTTTACCACTACAGGGACTCATCTGATCCACTGTTCACATCCGAATCTTACTTCCTGGACCTTTACCTTGTGTTGGTCTCTTTGTGGACAGACATTATGTGAGCTCATTCTTCATGATTCCTCCACAGGGTGGACCAGGAGAGCTCAGAGGTTCCCGGTGCTCAGTCTGCCCAGCAGCGTCCGACAAAGCCGGACTCCGTATTTATGGTCTGTACATGTACAACTGCTGCTTTGACATCTGTTCTGTTCACAGTCATCTCCACGCTGCACTTCTTAGACCAGGGTCCAACGTGGTCCTGATGTTTGGGAGCCATCGTTTTAGTTGGTATTCATACAGTTCTCTGTTCCAGCTGCTGGAGAACCACATTGTCACTTTTGTGAAGAATGAGCTGAAGAAGATGCAGAAGGTTCTGACTTCAGGTTCCCCAGAGAGTCAGAGGGAGGATGAGGAAGTGTTGGAGGGTCAGGATGAAGAGCAGAGGAGGAGCAGCAGAGAAGCATTTCTGAAGATCACACTGAACTTCCTGAGGGGAATGAAGCAGGAGGAGCTGGCCGACTGTCTGCAGAGCAGTAAGAGGATTTCTAGAAAGGTTGAACATGATGGATAAACGTCATATGTGACATTTCCAAAGTGATGGAGATGTTTCTCTGTGGGGAATAAATCTGTATCTTCATTCTTTAAGGAAATGTTTCTTTGCCTGTTCTTTCAGAATCTCCTGCCACGTGTCGACGTCAACTCAAGTCCAACCTGCAGAAGAGGTTCCAGCGTGTATTTGAGGGGGTCGCTAAAGCAGGAAGCCCAACCCTTCTGAACCAGATCTACACAGAGCTCTACATCACAGAGGGAGGGTCTGCAGAGGTCAATGAGGAACATGAGGTCAGACAGATTGATCCAGCATCCAGGAAACCAGACAGACCAGAAATAACCATCAGACATGAAGACATCTTTAAAGCCTCACCTGGAAGACATGGACCAATCAGAACAGTGATGACAAAGGGAGTGGCTGGCATTGGGAAAACCTTCTTAACACAGAAGTTCACTCTGGACTGGGCTGAAGACAAAGCCAACCAGGACATCCAGTTCACATTTCCCTTCACTTTCAGAGAGCTGAATGTGCTAAAAGAGAAAAAGTTCAGCTTGGTGGAACTGGTTCATCACTTCTTCACTGAGACCAAAGGAATCTGCAGGTTTGAAGACTTCCAGGTTGTCTTCATCTTTGACGGTCTGGATGAGTGTCGGCTTCCTCTGGACTTCCACAACACTAGGATCCTGACTGATGCTACAGAGTCCAGCTCAGTGGATGTGCTGCTGACAAACCTCATCGGGGGTAAACTGCTTCCTTCCGCTCGCCTCTGGATAACCACACGACCTGCGGCGGCCAATCAGATCCCTCCTGACTGTGTCGACATGGTGACAGAGGTCAGAGGGTTCACCGACCCACAGAAGGAGCAGTACTTCAGGAAGAGGTTCTCAGATAAGGATCAGGCCAGTACCATCATCTCCCACATCAAGACCTCACGAAGCCTCCACATCATGTGCCACATCCCAGTCTTCTGCTGGATCACTGCTACAGTTCTGGAGGATCTGTTGTAAACCAGACAGAGAGGACAGCTGCCCAAGACCCTGACTGAGATGTACATCCACTTCCTGGTGGTTCAGACCAAAGTGAAGAACATCAAGTATGATGGAGGAGTTTCGACAGATCCACACTGGAGTCCAGAGAACAGGAAGATGGTTGAGTCTCTGGGAAAACTGGCTTTTGAGCAGCTGCAGAAAGGCAACATGATCTTCTATGAATCCGACCTGACAGAGTGTGGCATCGATCTCAGAGCAGCCTCAGTGTACTCAGGAGTGTTCACACAGATCTTTATAGAGGAGAGAGGACTGTACCAGGACCAGGTGTTCTGCTTCATCCATCTGAGCGTTCAGGAGTTTCTGGCTGCTCTTCATGTCCATCTGACCTTCATCACCTCTGGAGTCAATCTGCTGTCAGAGGAACAAACAACCTCCCAGATGTCTGAGACCAGAAGAGACCAATATGCAGAGAAACTCTTCTACCAGAGTGCTGTGGACAAGGCCTTACACAGTCCAAATGGACACCTGGACCTGTTCCTGCGCTTCCTCCTGGGCCTTTCACTCCAGACCAATCAGACTCTCCTCCACGGTCTGCTGACCCAGACAGGGAGTGGCTCTCAGACCAGTCAGGAAACAGTCCAGTACATCAAAACCAAGTTCAGTGAGAATCTGTCTCCAGAGAGAAGCATCAACCTGTTCCACTGTCTGAATGAACTGAAGGATCGTTCTCTAGTGGGGGAGATCCAACAGTTCCTGAGATCAGGGAAACACTCCAAAGAAAAACTGTCTCCTGCTCAGTTGTCAGCTCTGGTCTTCATCTTACTGTCATCAGAACAAGACCTGGACGTGTTTGACCTGAAGAAATACTCTACTTCAGAGGAGGCTCTTCTGAGGCTGCTGCCAGTGGTCAGTCTCTCCAAGAAAGTCCTGTAAGTGTGTAGACAGTTGGATTCATTCATCGTTACAAAAAGACCCTGAGATGGACTCAACCCGAGTTAAAAAGAACTAAGTCCAGATTTGCCTTTTCTCTGTTATTTCCTCTGCAGGCTGAGCGGCTGTAACCTGTCAGAGAGAAGCTGTGAAGCTCTGGCCTCAGTTCTCAGCTCCCAGTCCTCCACTCTGAGAGAGCTGGACCTGAGTAACAACGACCTGCAGGACTCAGGAGTGAAGCTGGTCTCTGATGGACTCAGGAGTCCACACTGTAAACTGCAGACTCTCAGGTCAGGATTCATCAACCTGTTTGACTGATGCCCAATTAAAACCTGATTGACATCAGTGATAAACAGCTGTAATCTGTGTGAGACTGTGTCTGCTGATACAATTTGTCTCATGACCTTTTACAAAACTTTAGCAGAACTTTCTAAACTCTGAGAACAGACAGTATTCAGAGAGGGTTCCTCAACCAGAGTACTGAGTCACTGCTGACAGTTTCATCTTGTATGTGACTGGACACAGCAGCATCATCCAAGGATCTTCCATGTGTGTTGTTTTGTGTTTCCCAGGCTGTCAGGCTGTCTGGTCACAGAGGAAGGCTGTGCTTCTCTGGCCTCAGCTCTGAGCTCCAACCCCTCCCATCTGAGAGAGCTGGACCTGAGCTACAATCATCCAGGAGAGTCTGGACTGAAACTCCTGTCTGCTGGACTGAAGGATGCACACTGGAGACTGGACACTCTCAGGTATGGAGAGGTCTGACAGGAAGAGCTGCAAACATTTTGTCTGTCCTTTGGCTTCATGGTGGATTTGAGTCTTTGAGACATTTGAGTCTTATATGAACAATAACACATGTAGGAAACACTGGTTTGTGCTGACCTGACCCCCCTCGTCCTTTCAGGGTGGATCCTGGTGGAGTCCAATGGTTGAGACCAGGTCTGAAGAAGTGTAAGTGTGTTTTTAATGAGGTTCATGACAACACAGCAGCTCACACTCAACCAGGTGACAGATGAGTAACTGCAGCTGTTACTGTGTCTTGTTCTCTCCATCAGATTCCTGTGAACTCACAATCGACACAAACACAGTGAACAGAAAACTACAACTGTCTGACAACAACAGGAAGTTGACTCATGTGGAGGAGGATCAGCCGTATCCTGATCATCCAGACAGATTTGACAACTGGCCTCAGTTGCTCTGTAGTAATGGTCTGACTGGTCGCTGTTACTGGGAGGTGGAGTGGGAAGGAAACGTTTATATATCAGTGAGTTACAGAGGGATCAGAAGAAAAGGAAACGGTGACGACTGTGAGTTTGGACTGAATGCTCAGTCCTGGAGTCTGAGATGCTCAGGTGGTGGTCTCTTTGTCTTACACAACAATGAATGCAGATTTGTCTTCTCCTCCTCCTCCTCCTCCTCTGGTAGAGTAGCAGTGTACCTGGACTGGCCTGCTGGCACTCTGTCCTTCTACAGAGTCTCCTCTGACACACTGATCCACATCTACACCTTCAACACCACATTCACTGAGCCTCTGTATCCTGGGTTTAAAGCCTGGCCTGGTTCCTCCATGTCTCTGTGTCCAGAGTAGCAGAGAGTCTCCTCCTGTTACTGAAACTTTCTGACTGTTGAACAGAAAGTCCAGTCTGTCAAAGTTCACTCAGACATTTTCAGATTCATCAAATTATCAACTGTAATAACTAATAGAATAATTCTGAATAAATAAATAAACTCCTTTATATTTCCAGTCCTATAAATGTGTCTGCTACATTAATTGCAGGATAAACATTGTTCACTTTTACCTGTTTGAAATATTTTTTATCTTGTGTTTCTGCTGTTGACACCAAAGTCATTGGAGGGACAAACAAAAACCAATGTGGGATTTGAAACAGCGTCTTTAACATAAACATCAGTTTAGTTCTGGATCTTTTCACTTTATCCCCTTTTTAAAATGATACATGTTGCTTCTGTTGGTTGTGGTCTCTGTACTTCACCTGCTGATGCTTTAGCTTGAGGTCTTCAAAGTCCAAAACCCCAAGTTTCCTGTGATGAAAGACAGAAAATGTGGACGTGTGCAGCTGGAACCAGAACAGTTCTGTTTCTGCTCTAAACAGTAAAAACAGTCAGACGTCTGTAGAAGCTTGTACTGGTTTCACTGGCTGAGCTCAGTTCATCTGCAGCTTCTTCCAAACTTCATCTAGACTTTCCTGAACCTAAAAGGAACCAGACGTCACTTCAGTTGAATAGAAACTGTTTATTTAAGAAGCTGAAGCAGCAGCTGTGATATTTGGACTAGGAAAGACGTCTCTCTGTTCTTCATGGTGACAATGAGGCTGTAACTTGGTGCTCAGGACACCTGGACATCAATAATGTGATGAGGAACATGAGAGTAGATGTGGAATAAAGTCAGATGGAGCAGAAACAGAAGAACAACAGATGTGAGTGATCAGCGCCCTCCAGTGGTCACAGTGAGGAACTGCAGCTCTCTCCATATTAATACACACATTAATACTGACACACACTGACATGGACTTGGAATATTATTCAAACTATGACTGATCCTCAGCCGTCTCCATCACTCATCAATACTGATGATTGATCCTGATCATCACTGAATCCTGTCACAGACACATCAGTGTAATGTAGTGACCCAGTGTGACCACAGGAGGGCAGTAAACACACTGATTTCTCTGGACATTGACTCCAATACTGGACTTCAGCCCAATTCAGCCCAGGTTTTTGTTTGTCTGAGCTATTTAGAACACTTGTTCTTCACTTGTGACATAGTCCAGAGATGTGGGCTTGGTTTTCAGGACTGGCTCCAGTCCAGGGGGATTGAGCTGCCTCCTCTCACTGTAAGAGAAGTTAAAGTTACTGTCTTTATTAGTGACAGTGAGATTGATGCCAGTGTCAATATTATTATTTTGTTAGGGACATTTTTCAGGGCTAAATGTTGCTTTTTAGAACTAAACCCACTTTAACCCACTGGAGAAATGAGTCAAACCTTTTGACAAAATCTTTGGAATTTCTAACAAACACAAAGCAGCTCAGCTTGTTTCATTTCTGAATAGATTGAATATAATTTCATGGCTCCCTGTTTTATGTTTTCTGGCCTTTCATGTTGCCCCATCTGTTGATTTGATTTTTTACAACATGCTTTTGTTCTTTGTGTTGTGTGTTTGTTCAAATATATGGGGCCTTATATGTTTTGTGCCTTATTAGTGTTTCATCTCCATCACTGATCAATACTGATGATTGTAGTGACCCGGTGTGACCACCGGAGGGCAGTAAGCACACGGATTATTTCTCAGTTCAGACAGAAAAGCCGTTTGCAGCAGAGAAATAACATCCGTGTCATTATCAGACTGAATAGAAAGTCTCCAATATTTGAATGAATGTGTGTGTGTGTGTGTGAACTGTATCATGGTCAGTTGTGTTTATTCTGGACTGAACCTTCATTTCCCGGGTACAAAGTCCCGCAGAGGTTAGCATTGTTAGCATTGTTCTCTTGTTTTGACTGAAATGGTTTTTAATAGAACAAAGTTTGGCCAACAGGCAAACAGAGGGGGCCGGTCAGAGCCCGGTTCTCCTCCAGAGCAGCAGGGGGCGGTGATGCTCCCACTGTGCCGGTCGCTACCGCAGTTAAAGCTCACGAAGAAGAAAGAAAGCGAGTTCCTGTGGAGTCAGTGGGATCCGTCGCGGCTTTAGTCCGGTTTGTGGCTTAAATCTGCTTAAATGAGACGAAACGACGTCGCCGAATCCGCTATTAGAAGCTTGTGTTTGCTGAGCACCACTGGAGTTTACTGCCGGGCGGCAGTCCACGACTTTCACACGGAAGAAACGTCAAAATGCGTCGAGTCTCAGGCGGGTTCAGGAGCTGTGTGGTTCCTACGTGGACTTTGATTTGCAGCTGGTCTGGAGCTTCAGTGATGCTGGGATTCATGTGGGGGGTTGTACAGGTTAGTCCTCAGCAAAGGGAAGGACTTGGACCGAACAGTGGGAGCAGAGGATCTCGGGACCATGTTTAGAGGCCCTGCGCCTTCATTAATGGTCCAAGAGTCGTGCCAAGAAGATTGGTTCCTAAGGTCAAGTGAGTTCCTGTGTGAAGACTTTATGTTCTAGGTTTTGGTACCAAAGGGAGAAAACCTGACCTGTCTGTTAAGTCTCTCACCACTGTTTCTATAACAGCTAAGAAAATTGTGTTTTGCTGTTTTTTGTTCCTTTTGTTTGATGTTTATGTTAAAAGATGATCTGTCTCTTATTTCAGTCGATACAAGGGGCCTCAGAGAAAGAACCAAAAGAAAAGCCTTTGTTTTATTTTGCACAGGAAAAAATGCTCATATTATTATTATTATTATTACTAGAAACCCGCTCCAAGGTAGAAGACACTTTATTTTGGACTCAATGGGAGACAAAGTCTGTTTCAGTCATGGCACTTTGGAGTCAGCAGGGGGCGCCATCTTACTTACCATCAGTCTTAGAAACTCTGACTATAAACTGCTTATTTATATTTTCACCACTCGTCTTCAAACAGGGATTTCAAACCTTATTGCAGAAACACAATCTGGCTTCTTAAAAGGTGGATCAACACCCAATAATACAGGGCTGGAAATGGATATCATTGAATATAGAGAGTTTACCCGTCTGTCAACTTATATACTGTACATATATCAAGGGCAGTGCAGTGGAACCACGGCTTTAAGGCAAGCTGGCAGAGTCAAAATCCAGGTCCAGAAAGACGCCATACCCTGCTGAAAAGCCCAGAAGATCTGCTCAGGATGCACCTTATTATGACTTTTTCTTTATTGTCTTTAAATGTTCGAGGGTTAAGAAATAGCACAAAGCGCAAGGCAGTTTTTCTTTTTTGTAAAGCCCTGAAAAGAATTTCAATGGTTATAATAACCGAGCCAAGAATAAAGCGATTGTTTGGTGATCTGTGTCCCATGACTGATGCTGGAAATCACTATATTCAACAGACAAAGTTACTGTGGCAGGTGACTTTAATGTAGTTCCTGATGAGTGACTCGATAGAGACCCAACGCAATTCAGAACACGTTCTTTTAACCCTATAATTTCAGAACTTTCCACTTCTCTTGATCTTATAGATATTTGGCGTGTAACTAATCCAGATAGGAGACAATATACTTGGTCTAATAACACGGGGCAAAGACATCGCTCTAGACTGGACTTCTGGCTTATTTCAAGTAATTTAGTTGATAAGTCCTTGGATTGTAATGTTTGCCCATCTCCTCTTACTGATCACTGTGCAATAACTATTTCAATTAAGTTAAATGGTAATTTGTCACAGTCAAGGATTGTCAACTGGAAATTTAATAGTAATTTACCAAATGATGATTCTTTCTGTATTAGGATTAAAACATTGATTAAGGAAGTTAAACTTCAGAAGGAACTATCCTCCACATATAAATGGGAGTGGCTCAAATTTAATGTTGAGAAAATTGGCATCCAAGAGGGAAAAAGAAAAAAGCAGTTAGATATGGTGACTAAAATAACTAATTTATGTGCTTTGAATACTTTAAGTGAGGAAAACAGAACTACATCAGCTGCAATCAAAGCTCGATGAAGGATAAAGGTGCTTTCATCCGCTCAAGAGCAAGATGGATGGAGGACGGTGAAAAACATTCATCATCCTTCTTTAATTTAGAAAAAAACAGACAGACCAGGAAGGCTATAAATAAGCTTAATATTGGTAACTATGTAAGTGAAGACAAAGAACCGATTGATGACTAATTTGCATTGTTCCAAATATTCAGAGTATGATGCTGATATATTTCTGAACTTGATTAGCAAATACACCCCAAAAATAGATGAACAGGTCAGATCTTTAACAGAAGCAGAAATCACTTTAACGGAGCTGGACAATGCCACGCTACAAATGCCAAGTGGAAAGTCTCCAGGGTGTGACGGGCTTACAGCTGAATTTTATAGACACTTTTGGGTTGAAATTAGAGAAATGATATATGAAGCATTTAAAGAACGTATATACAATTGTACCTCGTCTCCTACAATGAAACATGGTATTATCACAGTTATACCAAAACCAAACAAAGATAAAGTTTCCTTAGACAACTGGAGGCCAATCACACTCCTGTGTGTAGATCATAAATGATTAGCTCATGTATATGCTAACAGGCTCAAGAAGGGATTAAATATGATAATAGAGGAAACACAATCTGCTTCCATTAAAGGGAGACATATCCATAATCATACCTGCTTAGTTTTAGACATTTTGGATTTTAATTATTTGATCTCAGATAATAGCTTTATCTTATTTTTAGATTTTTTAAAAGCCTTTGACACCGTAGAACACCCCTTTTTATTCAAGGCTTTAGACCCATTCAGGGCTCTTTACAGTACTCCTTGGTAACCCCTGCCTTGCCTGCCCTAAAAGTGGGTGTCATTAATTTGTTGGATAACAAATGTAATAAAGTTTTTAATTCGGTTTTCAAACAAAAAACTATTGGAGACTTTAATTCGTGTTATTCAAGGGACTGTTTAGATATTTCTTTGTGTAAAAACTGTGCACAGTGCAGGCCAGTCAGCAGGAAGTCCTGCAGACCATCCAAAGCTTTGGAGAGATTCGTGAGCAGACTCGTCTTTTTAAGTCCATCACCACGTTTAACAGATGAGGCATGAAGCTGAACCTCACCACGTATCAACCAGACCACAAAGCCCTCAGCAAAACCAGCACCAGAAGTCGCATTAATGGTAAGAAGTGTTTTATTTATTATTGGTTAGCTTCAGTATTTTCAAAAAGAATACATCCAGAGACTTATTATACACCACCGTCACTCTGCGCTGAGGTCCAGCTGTTTGAGTCCTAGTTGGTCCTGGTCCCGAGGCGGAAAACATGGCTAACTAACTAGCTGGTTAGCTAACATCAACTAGTTGCCTGTATGTGGGTCTGAATTAGATTCGTTCATGGGCCCAGTCTGAAGCTGCTGAGCGTCCTCATGCTGCTGCTTCCTGCAGGTCAGATCACATCAACATGTTTATTCTTTTACTGCTGAACCTTCCTGTGGATTATGGACTGAGTAGTCCACTAATACCAGATCCATTCATGTGAAATGGGCCATTCTGCACAATGACTACTTTGACTTTGGATACTTCAAGTACATTTGGATGATGGTAGTTTGGGACTTTTACTCTGCGGTATTTCTACTGTTACTGCAGTAACAGACCTCAGTACTATTTGTCCTGTTGCGCAGCATGAAAATCCAAACAGGCTCCTCCTTCCTGGTCCCTGGTTAGTTCCACTTTCTGTTGCAGTCGTGTTGCAGCTTGTTTCTCCATTTAAAGGTAAAGTCAGAACATTTTCACTGTTTTCCTCTTTCTTTGCTTTGCTGTCGGCTCGATGCAGCAGAAACAGCAGAAATGTGCAGCTCGGTCCTTAAAGTGTGAGACTGATGAACCGACACTGATCTACATGTCCGGGATCTGAAGCGGCGCAGGAAGAGAAGCAGGGTCGATAGACGGTCTCAGTTTGGACTCAGTCGCTGTTTGGACTTTTACTGCAGTAACATTTGTAATGTGGGATTTTTACTTAGGACAGAGGGTTTTTACTTATTTCTGCTGGTACTGCAGTAAAATGCCTCAGTACTTTTTTATATGGTAGAAGAAACTTTAAATACTAACAGTTTGTGACTTGACATTAAGTGTCGTTTCTTCATGTCCATTTGTTTTTCACATCATTTTATATTCGGAACGAAAACGTCTCTATACATCAGGTGCTGGTTTCCTGTCGGAATTGTGACTCCTCAAAATATAATTGTGGATATTTTAGTGCAGCAGCTTCATGGGTCCATCTAGTGTCCTGACAGTAGAAGGGCAGCAGCTGATGGCAGCTTCCTCTGCCTCACACTGTCTGACTGCATCAACTGACACTGACAGCAAACAGAGAAGCAGCAGCTGATGGTTTTACAGGAGAAATGATCCAGAAGCAGCATCTGAATGATTTGTGTCTCCTCTCCAGGTGAAGGGACAAAGTCTGTGTGAGCTGATGTGGATTCAGCAGCATGGATCAGTGTGAGGACAGACGGGAGGGAGTCCGTCCCTCTAAGCCCAGTCTGTGTGGGGACCATGAGAGCCAGACTGAAGCTCAGAGGTGAGATGAGGATCTGGGAGAGTCCAGGACTCTTCTCCATGTCAGAGCTCAGCACCAAACATCACTGCTCCATCATTATTCACACTCACTGCTCTGTGTGTGTTGTGTTCAAGACCAGAGCAGCAGCACAGACCAGGATCGCCTGGACCTGGACCTGATTCTGTGTCCATGATGAGTGATGGATCCATGAAGCCTCCTCTGCAACTCAGACAATCTGCTGATGGAAGGAAACAATTTAAAATGGACCAAAGGTTGTTTCAGACAGACAAAATGTCAGTTTGTGTGTTAATGAAAAGATTGAACATATTTTCATCAGTTTTTATCCAACATGCACATTTATCAGCTCTGTCTTTGTTTCAGGATCCAGCAGCAGAGACCAGACTCTCCTGAACCCAGCTGTGTGTCCTTCAACAGTGACCGGTCAAACTGGCGCTTAATTGAGTTTAAAGGAGGAAGTCCAGCAGCTGATCAGATGTAAGCTGTAACTTTCAGTCAGAGTCGAGTTTTTCTAGAAAAGATGGAGTTTGTGTGACATGTTGTCCGACCACGTCTGAGATCCAAAGTGTTTCTGTCGTAAATGTCATCAGGACAGAAATCATGTGCAGAATGAAAAAGCAGCTGAGAGAGAAGTTCCAGCTCCGTTTGTTCTGATCTTTCATACTGGGAGCTGCCCAGTACAACCAGTCTGACACAAGCAGACACTGGCTGTAGGTGCCTTGCTCCAGGACTCTGCAGCAGTGTTCAGTGAGGGAGGGAGAGATCTATGTTGGAGCTGTTGGGACTGAACCAAACTGAGCTGAAAGCTACAAACAGCTGCAGACTGAGCTGCTGGTTCTCAGTGGGATCAGCAGGACTAGTAAAGCTTTACCACTACAGGGACTCATCTGATCCACTGTTCACATCCAAATCTCACTTCCTGGACCTTTACCTTGTGTTGGTCTCTGTGTGGACAGACAGACGTCATGTGAGCTCATTCTTCATGATTCCTCCACAGGGTGGACCAGGAGAGCTCAGAGGTTCCCGGTGCTCAGTCTGCCCAGCAGCGTCCGACACGGCCGGACTCTGTATTTATGGTCTGTACATGTACAACTGCTGCTTTGACATCTGTTCTGTTCACAGTCATCTCCACGCTGCACTTCTTAGACCAGGGTCCAACATGGACCTGATGTTTTGGGGGCCATGGTTTTAGTTGGTATTCATACAGTTCTTTGTTCCAGATGCTGGAGAACCACATTGTCACTTTTGTGAAGAACGAGCTGAAGAAGATGCAGAAGGTTCTGACTTCAGGTTCCCCAGAGAGTCAGAGGGAGGATGAGGAGGTGTTGGAGGGTCAGGATGAAGAGCAGAGGAGGAGCAGCAGAGAAGCATTTCTGAAGATCACACTGAACTTCCTGAGGGGAATGAAGCAGGAGGAGCTGGCCGACTGTCTGCAGAGCAGTAAGAGGATTTCTAGAAAGGCTGAACATGATGGATAAAGGCCATATGTGACATTTCCAAAGTGATGGAGATGTTTCTCTGTGGGGAATAAATCTGTATCTTCATTCTTTAAGGAAATGTTTCTTTGCCTGTTCTTTCAGAATCTCCTGCCACGTGTCGACGTCAACTCAAGTCCAACCTGCAGAAGAAGTTCCAGTGTGTGTTTGAGGGGGTCGCTAAAGCAGGAAGCCCAGTCCTTCTGAACCAGATCTACACAGAGCTCTACATCACAGAGGGAGGGGCTGCAGAGGTCAATGAGGAACATGAGGTCAGAGAGATTGATCCAGCATCCGGGAAACCAGACAGATCAGAAATCACCATCAGACATGAAGACATCTTTAAAGCCTCACCTGGAAGACATGGACCAATCAGAACAGTGATGACAAAGGGAGTGGCTGGCATTGGGAAAACCTTCTTAACACAGAAGTTCACTCTGGACTGGGCTGAAGACAAAGCCAACCAGGACATCCAGTTCACATTTCCCTTCACTTTCAGAGAGCTGAATGTGCTGAAAGAGAAAAAGTTCAGCTTGGTGGAACTGGTTCATCACTTCTTCACTGAGACCAAAGGAATCTGCAGGTTTGAAGACTTCCACGTTGTCTTCATCTTTGACGGTCTGGATGAGTGTCGCCTTCCTCTGGACTTCCACAACACTCGGATCCTGACTGATGCTACACAGTCCACCACAGTGGATGTGCTGCTGACAAACCTCATCAGGGGGAAACTGCTTCCCTCCGCTCGCCTCTGGATAACCACACGACCTGCGGCGGCCAATCAGATCCCCCCCGAGTGTGTCGACATGGTGACGGAGGTCAGAGGGTTCACCGACCCACAGAAGGAGCAGTACTTCAGGAAGAGGTTCTCAGATAAGGATCAGGCCAGTACCATCATCTCCCACATCAAGACCTCACGAAGCCTCCACATCATGTGCCACATCCCGGTCTTCTGCTGGATCACTGCTACAGTTCTGGAGGATCTGTTGGAAACCAGAAAGAGAGGACAGTTTCCCAAGACCCTGACTGAGATGTACATCCACTTCCTGGTGGTTCAGACCAAAGTGAAGAACATAAAGTATGAAGGAGGAGCTGGGACAGATCCACACTGGAGTCCAGAGAACAGGAAGATGGTTGAGTGTCTAGGAAAACTGGCTTTTGAGCAGCTGCAGAAAGGCAACGTGATCTTCTATGAATCCGACCTGACAGAGTGTGGCATCGATCTCAGAGCAGCCTCAGTGTACTCAGGAGTGTTCACACAGATCTTTAAAGAGGAGAGAGGACTGTACCAGGACCAGGTGTTCTGCTTCGTCCATCTGAGCGTTCAGGAGTTTCTGGCTGCTCTTCATGTCCATCTGACCTTCATCAACTCTGGAGTCAGTCTGCTGTCAGAGGAACGAACAACCTCCCAGACGTCTGAGACCACAAGAGACCAATCTGCAGAGAAACTGTTCTACCAGAGTGCTGTTGACAAGGCCTTACACAGTCCAAATGGACACCTGGACCTGTTCCTGCGCTTCCTCCTGGGCCTTTCACTCCAGACCAATCAGACTCTCCTACACGGCCTGCTGACACAGACAGGAAGTGGCTCTCAGACCAATCAGGAAACAGTGCAGTACATCAAAACCAAGTTCAGTGAGAATCTGTCTCCAGAGAGAAGCATCAACCTGTTCCACTGTCTGAATGAACTGAAGGATCGTTCTCTAGTGGAGGAGATCCAACAGTTCCTGAGATCAGGGAAACGCTCCAAAGAAAAACTGTCTCCTGCTCAGTTGTCAGCTCTGGTCTTCATCTTACTGTCATCAGAACAAGACCTGGACGTGTTTGACCTGAAGAAATACTCTGCTTCAGAGGAGGCTCTTCTGAGGCTGCTGCCAGTGGTCAGTCTCTCCAAGAAAGTCCTGTAAGTGTGTTGGCAGTTGGCCTCATTCATTGTTACAAAAAGACCCTGAGATGGACTCAACCCAGGAGAAAAAGAACTAAGTCCAGATTTGCCTTTTCTCTGTTATTTCCTCTGCAGGCTGAGCGGCTGTAACCTGTCAGAGAGAAGCTGTGAAGCTCTGGCCTCAGTTCTCAGCTCCCAGTCTTCCACTCTGAGAGAGCTGGACCTGAGTAACAATGACCTGCAGGACTCAGGAGTGAAGCTGGTCTCTGATGGACTCAGCAGTCCACATTGTAAACTGGAGACTCTCAGGTCAGGATTCATCAACCTGTTTGACTGATGCCCAATTAAAATCTGATTGACATCAGTGATAAACAGCTGTAATCTGTGTGAGACTGTGTCTGCTGATACAATTTGTCTCAAGACCTTTTACTAAACTTTATCAGAACTTTCTAAACTCTGAGAATTTTCCATCATTTTATGTTTGTTGCTGAATTATCAAATATCACAGATAATTTTGAACTTATATTATCAAGTTGGCACCAAAACAACAAAGAAGAACAGACAGTATTCAGAGAGGGTTCCTCAACCAGAGTACTGAGTCACTGCTGACAGTTTCATCTTGTATGTGACTGGACACAGCAGCATCATCCAAGGATCTTCTATGTGTGTTGTTTTGTGTTTCCCAGGCTGTCAGGCTGTCTGGTCACAGAGGAAGGCTGTGCTTCTCTGGCCTTGGCTCTCAGCTCCAACCCCTCCCATCTGAGAGAGCTGGACCTGAGCTACAACCATCCAGGAGAGTCTGGACTGAAACTCCTGTCTGCTGGACCGAAGGATCCACTCTGGAGACTGGACACTCTCAGGTATGGAGAGGTCTGACAGGAAGAGCTGCAAACATTTTGTCTGTCCTTTGGCTTCATGGTGGATTTGAGTCTTATATGAACAATAACACATGTAGGAAACACTGGTTTGTGCTGACCTGACCCCCCTCATCCTTTCAGGTTGGATCCTGGTGGAGTCCAATGGTTGAGACCAGGTCTGAAGAAGTGTAAGTGTGTTTTTAATGAGGTTCATGACAACTCAGCAGCTCACACTCAACCAGGTGACAGATGAGTAACTGCAGCTGTTACTGTGTCTTGTTCTCTCCATCAGATTCCTGTGAACTCACAATCGACACAAACACAGTGAACAACGAGCTCAAACTGTCTGACAACAACAGGAAAATGACAAATGTGGAGGAGGGTCAGCCGTATCCTGATCATCCAGACAGATTTGAACCTTGGCCTCAGCTGCTGTGTAGTAATGGTCTGACTGGTCGCTGTTACTGGGAGGTGGAGTGGGAAGGAAATGTTTATATATCAGTGAGTTACAGAGGAATCAAAAGGAAAGGAAACAGTGACGACTGTGAGTTTGGATATAATGCTCAGTCCTGGTGTCTGAAATGCTCAGATGGTGGTTACTCTGTTTTGCACAATAACCAACTAACAGCTGTCTCCTCCTCCTCCTCCTCCTCTGGTAGAGTAGCAGTGTACCTGGACTGGCCTGCTGGCACTCTGTCCTTCTACACAGTCTCCTCTGACACACTGATCCACATCTACACCTTCAACACCACATTCACTGAGCCTCTGTATCCTGGGTTTAAAGCCTGGCCTGGTTCCTCCATGTCTCTGTGTCCAGAGTAGCAGAGAGTCTCCTCCTGTTACTGAAACTTTCTGACTGTTGAACAGAAAGTCCAGTCTGTCAAAGTTCACTCAGACATTTTCAGATTCATCAAATTATCAACTGTAATAACTAATAGAATAATTCTGAATAAATAAATAAACTCCTTTATATTTCCAGTCCTATAAATGTGTCTGCTACATTAATTGCAGGATAAACATTGTTCACTTTTACCTGTTTGAAATATTTTTTATCTTGTGTTTCTGCTGTTGACACCAAAGTCATTGGAGGGACAAACAAAAACCAATGTGGGATTTGAAACAGCGTCTTTAACATAAACATCAGTTTAGTTCTGGATCTTTTCACTTTATCCCCTTTTTAAAATTATACACGTTGCTTCTGTTGGTTGTGGTCTCTGTACTTCACCTGCTGATGCTTTAGCTTGAGGTCTTCAAAGTCCAAAATCCTAAAATCCTGAGTTTCCTGTGATGAAAGACAGAAAATCTTGACGTGAGCAGCTGGAACCAGAACAGTTCTGTTTCTGCTCTAAACAGTAAAAACAGTCAGACGTCTGTAGAAGCTTGTACTGGTTTCACTGGCTGAGCTCAGTTCATCTGCAGCTTCTTCCAAACTTCATCTAGACTTTCCTGAACCTAAAAGGAACCAGACGTCACTTGAGTTGAATACAAACTGTTTATTTCAGACCCTGAAGCAGCAGCTGTGATATTTGGACTAGAAAAGACGTGACTCTGTTCTTCATGGTGACAATGAGGCTGTAACTTGGTGCTCAGGACACCTGGACATCAATAATGTGATGAGGAACATGAGAGTAGATGTGGAATAAAGTCAGATGGAGCAGAAACAGAAGAACAACAGATGTGAGTGATCAGCGCCCTCCAGTGGTCACAGTGAGGAACTGCAGCTCTCTCCATATTAATACACACATTAATACTGACACACACTGACATGGACTTGGAATATTATTCAAACTATGACTGATCCTCAGCCGTCTCCATCACTCATCAATACTGATGATTGATCGTGATCATCACTGAATCCTGTCACAGACACATCAGTGTAATGTAGTGACCCAGTGTGACCACAGGAGGGCAGTAAACACACTGATTTCTCTGTACATTGACTCCAATACTGGACTTCAGCCCAATTCTGAGGTTTTTGTTTGTCTGAGCTATTTAGAACATGTGGGCTTGGTTTTCAGGACTGGCTCCAGTCCAGGGGGATTGAGCTGCCTCCTCTCACTGTTAGAGAAGTTACTGTCAAAGTCCGGTTCTCTTCCAGAGCAGCAGGGGGCGGTGATGCTCCCACTGTTCCGGTCGCTGCCGCAATTAAAGCTCACGAAGAAGAAAGAAAGCGAGTTCCTGTGGAGTCAGTGGGTTTCGCCGAGGCTTTAGTCCGGTTTGTGGCTTAAATCTGCTTAAATGAGACGAAACGACGTCGCCGAATCCGCTATTAGAAGCTTGTGTTTGCTGAGCACCACTGGAGTTTACTGCCGGGCGGCAGTCCACGACTTTCAAACGGAAGAAACGTCAAAATGCGTCGAGTCTCAGGTGGGTTCAGGAGCTGTGTGGTTCCTACGTGGACTTTGATCTGCAGCTGGTCTGGCGCTTCAGTGATGCTGGGATTCATGTGGGGGGTTGGACAGGTTAGTCCTCAGCAAAGGGAAGGACTTGGACCGAACAGTGGGAGCAGAGGGTCTCGGGACCATGTTTAGAGGCCCTGTGCCTTCATTAATGGTCCAAGAGTCGTGCCAAGAAGATTGGTTCCTAAGGTCAAGTGAGTTCCTGTGTGAAGACTTCATGTTCTAGGTTTTGGTACCAAAGGGAGAAAACCTGACCTGTCTGTTAAGTCTCTCACCACTGTTTCTATAACAGCTAAGAAAATAGTGTTTTGCTGTTTTTTGTTCCTTTTGTTTGATGTTTATGTTAAAAGATGATCTGTCTCTTATTTCAGTCGATACAAGGGGCCTCAGAGAAAGAACCAAAAGAAAAGCCTTTGTTTTATTTTGCAAAGGAAAAAATGCTCATATTATTATTATTATTATCACTAGAAACCCGCTCCAAGGTAGAAGACATTTTATTTTGGACTCAATGGGAGACAAAGTCTGTTTCAGTCATGGCACTTTGGAGTCAGCAGGGGGCGCCATCTTACTTACCATCACTCTTAGAAACTCAGACTATAAACTGCTTATTTATATTTTCACCACTCGTCTTCAAACAGGGATTTCAAACCTTATTGCAGAAACACAATCTGGCTTCTTAAAAGGTGGATCAACACCCAATAATACAGGGCTGGAAATGGATATCATTGAATATAGAAGAGTTTACCCGTCTGTCAACTTATATACTGTACATATATCAAGGGCAGTGCAGTGGAACCACGGCTTTAAGGCAAGCTGGCAGAGTCAAAATCCAGGTCCAGAAAGACGCCATACCCTGCTGAAAAGCCCAGAAGATCTGCTCAGGATGCACCTTATTATGACTTTTTATTGTCTTTAAATGTTCGAGGGTTAAGAAATGGCACAAAGCGCAAGGCAGTTTTTCTTTTTTGTGAAGCCCTGAAAAGAATTTCAATGGTTATAATAATCGAGCCAAGAATAAAGCGATTGTTTGGTGATCTGTGTCCCATGACTGATGCTGGAAATCACTATATTCAACAGACAAAGTTACTGTGGCAGGTGACTTTAATGTAGTTCCTGATGAGTGACTCGATAGAGACCCAACGCAATTCAGAACACATTCTTTTAACCCTATAATTTCAGAACTTTCCACTTCTCTTGATCTTATAGATATTTGGCGTGTAACTAATCCAGATAGGAGACAATATACTTGGTCTAATAACACGGGGCAAAGACATCGCTCTAGACTGGACTTCTGGCTTATTTCAAGTAATTTAGTTGATAAGTCCTTGGATTGTAATGTTTGCCCATCTCCTCTTACTGATCACTGTGCAATAACTATTTCAATTAAGTTAAATGGTAATTTGTCACAGTCAAGGATTGTCAACTGGAAATTTAATAGTAATTTACCAAATGATGATTCTTTCTGTATTAGGATTAAAACATTGATTAAGGAAGTTAAACTTCAGAAGGAACTATCCTCCACATATAAATGGGAGTGGCTCAAATTTAATGTTGAGAAAATTGGCATCCAAGAGGGAAAAAGAAAAAAGCAGTTAGATATGGTGACTAAAATAACTGATTTATGTGCTTTGAATACTTTCAGTGAGGAAAACAGAACTACATCAGCTGCAATCAAAGCTCGATGAAGGATAAAGGTGCTTTCATCCGCTCAAGAGCAAGATGGATGGAGGATGGTGAAAAACATTCATCATCCTTCTTTAATTTAGAAAAAAACAGACAGACCAGGAAGGCTATAAATAAGCTTAATATTGGTAACTATGTAAGTGAAGACAAAGAACCGATTGATGACTAATTTGCATTGTTCCAAATATTCAGAGTAT
This sequence comes from Mastacembelus armatus, assembly GCF_900324485.2. Classification (NCBI taxonomy): domain Eukaryota; kingdom Metazoa; phylum Chordata; class Actinopteri; order Synbranchiformes; family Mastacembelidae; genus Mastacembelus; species Mastacembelus armatus. The sequence continues at coordinate 17,736 of NW_022872877.1, read as the reverse complement.
GATGCTGATATATTTCTGAACTTGATTATCAAATACACCCCAAAAATAGATGAACAGGTCAGATCTTTAACAGAAGCAGAAATCACTTTAACGGAGCTGGACAATGCCACGCTACAAATGCCAAGTGGAAAGTCTCCAGGGTGTGACGGGCTTACAGCTGAATTTTATAGACACTTTTGGGTTGAAATTAGAGAAATGATATATGAAGCATTTAAAGAACGTATATACAATTGTACCTCGTCTCCTACAATGAAACATGGTATTATCACAGTTATACCAAAACCAAACAAAGATAAAGTTTCCTTAGACAACTGGAGGCCAATCACACTCCTGTGTGTAGATCATAAATGATTAGCTCATGTATATGCTAACAGGCTCAAGAAGGGATTAAATATGATAATAGAGGAAACACAATCTGCTTCCATTAAAGGGAGACATATCCATAATCATACCTGCTTAATTTTAGACATTTTGGATTTTAATTATTTGATCTCAGATAATAGCTTTATCTTATTTTTAGATTTTTTAAAAGCCTTTGACACCGTAGAACACCCCTTTTTATTCAAGGCTTTAGACCCATTCAGGGCTCTTTACAGTACTCCTTGGTAACCCCTGCCTTGCCTGCCCTAAAAGTGGGTGTCATTAATTTGTTGGATAAGAAATGTAATAAAGTTTTTAATTCGGTTTTCAAACCAAAAACTATTGGAGACTTTAATTCGTGTTATTCAAGGGACTGTTTAGATATTTTTTTGTGTAAAAACTGTGCACAGTGCAGGCCAGTCAGCAGGAAGTCCTGCAGACCATCCAAAGCTTTGGAGAGATTCGTGAGCAGACTCGTCTTTTTAAGTCCATCACCACGTTTAACAGATGAGGCATGAAGCTGAACCTCACCACGTATCAACCAGACCACAAAGCCCTCAGCAAAACCAGCACCGGAAGTCGCATTAATGGTAAGAGGTGTTTTATTTATTATTGGTTAGCTTCAATATTTTCAAAAAGGATACATCCAGAGACTTATTATACTCTAAAATTGTTGGTCGAAAAATACACGCATTTAGTTGTATTCACTGTTAAAAAATATTTTATGGCTCTCTCGGAAATTTATTTGAAAATATGGCCTGAACCAGGGGGTGAAAGCGAAAGTGAGAGAAGCTCAAGACAGAAAAGAGAAGCAGCTCAGGGGAAAAGCTAAGAAAGTGGATCTCTTCTTCATTACAGGGACCTGGTTTTTGACAGGACTAGTTTTATTTGATCTGGAGAAGCTGGTTTGTTATCAAGGTTTTCTAGTTGGAGTTTCTAGTTGGAGGTTCTTTAAATCACAAGAGGCTTCAAACTGAAGCACCAGCCTGTGAAGTCCAGGTGAGTAAAATGGCGCCTGTGCCCCACATTCATTTGTCACGTTTCTGAAAACAAATCAAACAAAACAAAACGTTCCCGGAAGCTTCTGGCCTGGGCCGGTTACCTGTTCAAGGTGGAACCCAAATGTTCCGTTATAACGTTCCCGCGGTGCGCGCAGCTTTTGGCCGCTAGAGGAGGCGACACGTCCAACATGATGTTCTGAGACCACCACCGTCACTCTGCGCTGAGGTCCAGCTGTTTGAGTCATAGTTGGTCCTGGTCCCGAGGCGGAAAACATGGCTAACTAACTAGCTGGTTAGCTAACATCAACTAGTTGCCTCCCTGAAAAGCGGGAAAGAGCAGACGTGACGTCTACTTAGACTTTCGTTCATGCGTTACCAGTCAGAAGTGTGAGCGGATCTCATTTCTACTTTAAGTTCCGTCATTGTTCAAAATCACGTTTAAAAAACTCTTTGTTGCTGAAAAAAACCTTGTTGAGCTTGCAGGTTCAGGTCCACTAAGTGACTGCATTTTGCAGTTTTGACTGCGGGTCTCAACATTTCGACAAATGAGCTTTATTGCCAGTGTGTGTGCACCACCACGGAAGGAAGTATTTAGGTATGGGGGGGGGGGGTACTCCAGCGCAAACAGACAAACACAAATGCTACAAGTGGTTCAAACAGTCACAGAATGCTACGCAAAACTAACAGAAAAAAACTGCCAGATACTATTTGTCTTGTTGCGCAGCATGAAAATCCAAACAGACTTCTCCCTTCCTGGTCCCTGGTTAGTTCCACTTTCTGTTGCAGTCGTGTTGCAGCTTGTTTCTCCATTTAAAGGTAAAGTCAGAACATTTTCACTGTTTTCCTCTTTCTTTGCTTTGCTGTCGGCTCGATGCAGCAGAAACAGCAGAAATGTGCAGCTCGGTCCTTAAAGTGTGAGACTGATGAACCGACACTGATCTACATGTCCGGGATCTGAAGCGGCGCAGGAAGAGAAGCAGGATCGGTAGACGGTCTCACTTTGGACTCAGTCGCTGTTTGGACTTTTACTGCAGTAACATTTGTAATGTGGGATTTTTACTTAGGACAGAGGGTTTTTACTTATTTCTGCTGGTACTGCAGTAAAATGCCTCAGTACTTTTTTATATGGTAGAAGAAACTTTAAATACTAACAGTTGGTGACTTGACATTAAGTGTCGTTTCTTCATGTCCATTTGTTTTTCACATCATTTTATATTCGGAACGAAAACGTCTCTATACATCAGGTGCTGGTTTCCTGTCGGACGTTTCAAAATAAAACGTATACTTTTCAAAATAAAACAATGCAAATCATTCAAACCATCCACAATGTGATTTCCACATATCTATAATTATGTTTTTGACTAGTCAAAAGTGGAATTACAAATATCCTTGATGGACTTTAGACCAGTCAGAACTCCAACTGCAGATATCTTCATTAGAATTGTGACTAGTAATATATTAGCTTTAGATATCTATAGATTAAAATATCTCTAATTGGAATCATGACCAGTGTAAAGTCCATCAAAGTGTAATTCGACTTTTGACTAGTCAAAAAATAATTATAAGTATCTGGGCTGGTCAAAATTCATTTGTACATATTCAACTTAATGAACAATCTGAATAGTGAAATGTTATTGCAGATACTGCAACTAAGAAATTGTTCTAATAATCAACACACTGAATATGTGAAATCTGTTGGTGGAATAAATGATAAAATGGCAAAATGACGTCAGTGATTTCAGGTTCAAATGGAATTGTGACTCCTCAAAATATAATTGTGGATATTTTAGTGCAGCAGCTTCATGGGTCCATCTAGTGTCCTGACAGTAGAAGGGCAGCAGCTGATGGCAGCTTCCTCTGCCTCACACTGTCTGACTGCATCAACTGACACTGACAGCAAACAGAGAAGCAGCAGCTGATGGTTTTACAGGAGAAATGATGCAAAGCAGCATCTGAATGATTTGTGTCTCCTGTCCAGGTGAAGGGACAAACTGTGTGTGAGCTGATGTGGATTCAGCAGCATGGATCAGTGTGAGGACAGACGGGAGGGAGTCCGTCCCTCTAAACCCAGTCTGTGTGGGGACCATGAGAGCCAGACCGAAGCTCAGAGGTGAGATGAGGATCTGGGAGAGTCCAGGACTCTTCTCCATGTCAGAGCTCAGCACCAAACATCACTGCTCCATCATTATTCACACTCACTGCTCTGTGTGTGTTGTGTTCAAGACCAGAGCAGCAGCACAGACCAGGATCGCCTGGACCTGGACCTGATTCTGTGTCCATGATGAGTGATGGATCCATGAAGCCTCCTCTGCAATTCAGACAATCTGCTGATGGAAGGAAACAATTTAAAATGGACCAAAGGTTGTTTCAGACAGACAAAATGTCAGTTTGTGTGTTAATGAAAAGATTGAACATATTTTCATCAGTTTTTATCCAACATGCACATTTATTAGCTCTGTCTTTGTTTCAGGATCCAGCAGCAGAGACCAGATTCTCCTGAACCCAGCTGTGTGTCCTTCAAGAGCGACTGGTCGAAGGGTCGATTCATTGACTTCAAAGGAGGAAGTCCAGCAGCTGATCAGATGTAAGCTGTAACTTTCAGTCAGAGTCGAGTTTTTCTAGAAAAGATGGAGTTTGTGTGACATGTTGTCCGACCACGTCTGAGGTCCAAAGTATTTCTGTCGTGAATGTCATCAGGACAGAAATCATGTGCAGAATGAAAAAGCAGCTGAGAGAGAAGTTCCAGCTCCGTTTGTTCTGATCTTTCATACTGGGAGCTGCCCAGTACAACCAGTCTGACACAAGCAGACACTGGCTGTAGGTGCCTTGCTCCAGGACTCTGCAGCAGTGTTCAGTGAGGGAGGGAGAGATCTATGTTGGAGCTGTTGGGACTGAACCAAACTGAGCTGAAAGCTACAAACAGCTGCAGACTGAGCTGCTGGTTCTCAGTGGGATCAGCAGGACTAGTAAAGCTTTACCACTACAGGGACTCATCTGATCCACTGTTCACATCCAAATCTCACTTCCTGGACCTTTACCTTGTGTTGGTCTCTGTGTGGACAGACAGACGTCATGTGAGCTCATTGTTCATGATTCCTCCACAGGGTGGACCAGGAGAGCTCAGAGGTTCCCGGTGCTCAGTCTGCCCAGCAGCGTCCGACACGGCCGGACTCCGTATTTATGGTCTGTACATGTACAACTGCTGCTTTGACATCTGTTCTGTTCACAGTCATCTCCACGCTGCACTTCTTAGACCAGGGCCCAACATGGACCTGATGTTTTGGGGCCATGGTTTTAGTTGGTATTCATACAGTTCTCTGTTCCAGCTGCTGGAGAACCACATTGTCACTTTTGTGAAGAACGAGCTGAAGAAGATGCAGAAGGTTCTGACTTCAGGTTCCCCAGAGAGTCAGAGGGAGGATGAGGAGGTGTTGGAGGGTCAGGATGAAGAGCAGAGGAGGAGCAGCAGAGAAGCATTTCTGAAGATCACACTGAACTTCCTGAGGGGAATGAAGCAGGAGGAGCTGGCCGACTGTCTGCAGAGCAGTAAGAGGATTTCTAGAAAGGTTGAACATGATGGATAAAGGCCATATGTGACATTTCCAAAGTGATGGAGATGCTTCTCTGTGGGGAATAAATCTGTATCTTCATTCTTTAAGGAAACTGTTTCTTTGCCTGTTCTTTCAGAATCTCCTGCCACGTGTCGACGTCAACTCAAGTCCAACTGCAGAAGAAGTTCCAGTGTGTGTTTGAGGGAGTCACTAAAGCAGGAAGCCCAAGTCCTTCTGAACCAGATCTACACAGAGCTCTACATCACAGAGGGAGGGGCTGCAGAGGTCAATGAGGAACATGAGATCAGACAGATTGATCCAGCATCCAGGAAACCAGACAGACCAGAAATAACCATCAGACATGAAGACATCTTTAAAGCCTCACCTGGAAGCCATGGACCAATCAGAACAGTGATGACAAAGGGAGTGGCTGGCATTGGGAAAACCTTCTTAACACAGAAGTTCACTCTGGACTGGGCTGAAGACAAAGCCAACCAGGACATCCAGTTCACATTTCCCTTCACTTTCAGAGAGCTGAATGTGCTGAAAGAGAAAAAGTTCAGCTTGGTGGAACTGGTTCATCACTTCTTCACTGAGACCAAAGGAATCTGCAGGTTTGAAGACTTCCAGGTTGTCTTCATCTTTGACGGTCTGGATGAGTGTCGCCTTCCTCTGGATTTCCACAACACTCGGATTGTGACTGATGCTACAGAGTCCACCTCAGTGGATGTGCTGCTGACAAACCTCATCGGGGGGAAACTGCTTCCCTCCGCTCGCCTCTGGATAACCACACGACCTGCGGCGGCCAATCAGATCCCTCTTGAGTGTGTCGACATGGTGACAGAGGTCAGAGGGTTCACCGACCCACAGAAGGAGCAGTACTTCAGGAAGAGGTTCTCAGATAAGGATCAGGCCAGTACCATCATCTCCCACATCAAGACCTCACGAAGCCTCCACATCATGTGCCACATCCCGGTCTTCTGCTGGATCACTGCTACAGTTCTGGAGGATCTGTTGGAAACCAGAGAGAGAGGACAGCTGCCCAAGACCCTGACTGAGATGTACATCCACTTCCTGGTGGTTCAGACCAAAGTGAAGAACATCAAGTATGAGGGAGGAGCTGGGACAGATCGACACTGGAGTCCAGAGAACAGGAAGATGGTTGAGTCTCTGGGAAAACTGGCTTTTGAGCAGCTGCAGAAAGGCAACGTGATCTTCTATGAATCCGACCTGACAGAGTGTGGCATCGATCTCAGAGCAGCCTCAGTGTACTCAGGAGTGTTCACACAGATCTTTAAAGAGGAGAGAGGACTGTACCGGGAGCAGGTGTTCTGCTTCGTCCATCTGAGTGTTCAGGAGTTTCTGGCTGCTCTTCATGTCCATCTGACCTTCATCAACTCTGGAGTCAATCTGCTGTCAGAGGAACAAACAACCTCCCAGACGTCTGAGACCAGAAGAGACCAAGCTGCAGAGAAACTCTTCTACCAGAGTGCTGTGGACAAGGCCTTCCACAGTCCAAATGGACACCTGGACCTGTTCCTGCGCTTCCTCCTTGGCCTTTCACTCCAGACCAATCAGACTCTCCTCCACGGTCTGCTGACCCAGACAGGAAGTGACTCTCAGACCAGTCAGAAAACAGTCCAGTACATCAAAACCAAGTTCAGTGAGAATCTGTCTCCAGAGAGAAGCATCAACCTGTTCCACTGTCTGAATGAACTGAAGGATGGTTCTCTAGTGGAGGAGATCCAACAGTTCCTGAGATCAGGGAAACGCGCCAAAGAAAAACTGTCTCCTGCTCAGTTGTCAGCTCTGGTCTTCATCTTACTGTCATCAGAACAAGACCTGGACGTGTTTGATCTGAAGAAATATTCTGCTTCAGAGGAGGCTCTTCTGAGGCTGCTGCCAGTGGTCAGACTCTCCAAGAAAGTCCTGTAAGTGTGCCGACACCGTCATTACAAAGAGATCCTGAGATGGACTCAACCTGAGAGAAAAAGAACTAAGTCCAGATTTGCCTTTTCTCTGTCATTTCCTCTGCAGGCTGAGCAGCTGTAACCTGTCAGAGAGAAGCTGTGAAGCTTTGGCCTCAGTTCTCAGCTCCCAGTCCTCCACTCTGAGAGAGCTGGACCTCAGTAGCAACGACCTGCAGGACTCAGGAGTGAAGCTGGTCTCTGGTGGACTCAGGAGTCCACACTGTAAACTGCAGACTCTCAGGTCATTAACCTGTTTGACTGATGCCCAATTAAAATCTGATTGACATCAGTGATAAACAGCTGTAATCTGTGTGAGACTGTGTCTGCTGATACAATTTGTCTCATGACATTTTACTAAACTTTAGCAGAACTTTCTAAACTGATAATTTACCATCATTTTATGTTTGTTGCTGAATTATCAAATATCACAGATGATTTTGAACTTATATTATCAAGTTGGCACCAAAACAACAAAGAAGAACAGACAGTATTCAGAGAGGGTTCCTCAACCAGAGTACTGAGTCACTGCTGACAGTTTCATCTTGTATGTGACTGGACACAACAGCATCATCCAAGGATCTTCCATGTGTATTGTTTTGTGTTTTCCAGGCTGTCAGGCTGTCTGGTCACAGAGGAAGGCTGTGCTTCTCTGGCCTCAGCTCTGAGCTCCAACCCCTCCCATCTGAGAGAGCTGGACCTGAGCTACAACCATTTAGGCGAGTCTGGACTGAAGCTCCTATCTGCTGAACTGAAGGGTCCACTCTGGAGACTGGATACTCTCAGGTATGGAGAGTCTGCTGCTAACAGTGATAAAGAATATTGTGTTTATGGATCAAATTTCTCAGTGGAAGCATGTAAACAGAAAACAATAAGGGGCCAAGGATGGAGCCCTGGGGAACACCAAGACTGGACACTCTCAGGTCTGACAGGAAGAGCTGCAAACATTTTCTTTGTCCTTTGGCTTCATGGTGGATTTGAGTCTTATATGAACAATAATACATGTAGGAAACACTGGTTTGTGCTGACCTGACCACCCTCATTCTTTCAGGGTGGATCCTAGTGGAGTCCAATGGTTGAGACCAGGTCTGAAGAAGTGTGTTTTTAATGAGGTTCATGACAACACCGCAGCTCACACTCAACCAGGTGACAGATGAGTAACTGCAGCTGTTACTGTGTTTTGTTCTCTCCATCAGATTCCTGTGAACTCACAATCGACACAAACACAGTGAACGGAAACATCAAACTATCTGACAACAACAGGAAGGCGACTTGGGTGGATGAGGATCAGTCGTATCCTGATCATCCAGACAGATTTGACAACTGGTTTCAGCTGCTGTGTAGTAATGGTCTGACTGGTCACTGTTACTGGGAGGTGGAGTGGATTGGAGTGCTTCAGGTATCAGTGAGTTACAGAGGAATCAGTCGGAGAGGAAACAGTGACGACTGTGAGTTTGGATACAATGATAAGTCCTGGAGTCTGAGATGCTCAGACAGTGGTTACTTTGCGTTGCACAATAACGAACACAGATTTGTGTCTCCATCGTTCTCCTCCTCTGGTAGAGTAGCGGTGTACCTGGACTGGCCTGCTGGCACTCTGTCCTTCTACACAGTCTCCTCTGACACACTGAATCACATCTACACCTTCAACACCCACATTCACTGAGCCTCTGTATCCTGGGTTTTCAGCCTGGTTTCCTGGAACCTCAGTGTTGTTGTGTTCAGAGTAACAGAGTTTCCTCCTGTTAGAGGATCTTTCTCTCTACGGTCAAATCTCATTTCAGCCACTTGTATTCTTGATCTCATTGTTTCAGGCTCTACCCAAAGCTCATGACCATCGGTGCAACTTGAAACATGGACTCTCACTTATAATTTAATGGGCTCAGACTAATAAAATGTGAGAGAGATTCTGTGTTACTGAGCCGTTTTGTTCAGCAGCAAATCCAGAAGTGAAGATACCGAGAAAAAGCAAAGCAGCTCAAAGAGAAGAAAGTTAGTGAAGCTCAGTGTTTGGTGGAAGGCTGCAGCATGAAGGGAGTTTATCTGGAAGGTTTCTGTCCTGAGGAGAATCTCAGAAATGAGGATCATCTTCTCTGTGTCCATGAGTTAAGTCCTGCTGCAGAATGAATGAAATGACGCCTGATTTATTTTAGGTTCAGGAAAGACTTTCAAGATTTTCTTTCTTTCATCACAGGGAACTCAGGATTTTGGGGTTTTGGACTTTGAAGACGTCTCCTTGGACTGAGACAACAGAGTTATGCATTTTTCTATTTCATGCCCAGCTGTTATGTCCAATTAAAGCTTTTGATGAGTATCCTGGTGGTTTCCTTTGTTGCAGCAGTGAGTTGGACTTCACAGTATAAATAGTACAGAGAAATGAGAAATGACACAGCAAAGAGACAAAAATGACTTTTCTTGATAATCCCCATGTTTTGACTATATTTGTCTTAAATGTGACGTGGTCCAACGACCAAAACCTCATAAGTAAATAAAGAAAATAAACGGGTTTCTCAGGTAACTGTCATGTCTTTATGAACAGGTGCAGTAAGTTGCTGTTGTACTTTCTGCGCTGTGCGGTTTCTGCCTTTACTGCAGCTGCCGTCTGGATTTCAGCTGAAGGTCGAGCTCCGTCTCAGGATCCAGTTCCCAGCCCAGGCCACATCCCTGTTTGTTTGTTGACACTGTTCAGATCAAGTTCCACATTTAGTTGAACATCTAAAAATAAAAGAGCAGGAGCTGTGAGTGTGCTCAGTGCGTCACCCCGTGCTCAGGACACTTGAACATCATGTTTGCACACTTCCTGTACAGCTGCCCCCAGTCCAGGTTCATTAGAGTCCAAAACAAGGTGCTGCATGTACTGCAACTTTGAGGTACTTGTACTTCACTGGAATATTTCTATTAACTCTGTTTGATTCATCTCACAGCTCCTCAAAATATAAAGTTCAAGTTCAGCTGGTAGAAAGTCGTGCATGTTGTCCTGCAATGAGCTCGGCTGCATATTTTACTGATTCTATTCACATGAATGTGGGAAAAGAACAACAAAAGAGTTTCATCTAGAAATGGATCAATATCTGGAGAAAGTCCCAGACTGGCCCACTTTGGTCCAGACCTGCACAGAGAAAATAGTTTGTCACTAACTCAGAAAACAGAATCAGAGCAAACTGATCAGTGCTGCAGTTCCTCACTGTGACCACCTGAGGGCAGTAAACACTGATCAGTTCACTGTCAATAATGTGATGAGGAACATGAGAGTAGATGTGGAATAAAGTCAGATGGAGCAGAAACAGAAGAACAACAGATGTGAGTGATCAGCGCCCTCCCGTGGTCACAGTGAGGAACTGCAGCTCTCTCCATATTAATACACATTAATACTGACACACACTGACATGGACTTGGAATATTATTCAAACAATGACTGATCCTCAGCCGTCTCCATCACTCATCAATACTGATGATTGATCCTGATCATCACTGAATCCTGTCACAGACACATCAGTGTAATGTAGTGACCCAGTGTGACCACAGGAGGGCAGTAAACACACTGATTTCTCTGTACATTGACTCCAATACTGGACTTCAGCCCAATTCTGAGGTTTTTGTTTGTCTGAGCTATTTAGAACACTTGTTCTTCACTTGTGACATAGTCCAGAGATGTGGGCTTGGTTTTCAGGACTGGCTCCAGTCCAGGGGGATTGAGCTGCCTCCTCTCACTGTAAGAGAAGTTAAAGTTACTGTCTTTATTAGTGACAGTGAGATCGATGCCAGTGTCAATATTATTATTTTGTTAGGGACATTTTTCAGGCCCAAATGTTGCTTTTTAGATCTAAGCCCACTTTAACCCACTGGAGAAATGAGTCAAACCTTTTGACAAAATCTTTGGAATTTCTAACAAACACAAAGCAGCTCAGCTTGTTTCATTTCTGAATAGATTGAATATAATTTCATGGCTCCCTGTTTTATGTTTTCTGGCCTTTCATGTTGCCCCATCTGTTGATTTGATTTTTTACAACATGCTTTTGTTCTTTGTGTTGTGTGTTTGTTCAAATATATGGGGCCTTATATGTTTTGTGCCTTATTAGTGTTTTGTCTCCATCACTGATCAATACTGATGATTGTAGTGACCCGGTGTGACCACCGGAGGGCAGTAAGCACACGGATTATTTCTCAGTTCAGACAGAAAAGCCGTTTGCAGCAGTGAAATAACATCCGTGTCATTATCAGACTGAATAGAAAGTCTCCAATATTTGAATGAATGTGTGTGTGTGTGAACTGTATCATGGTCAGTTGTGTTTATTCTGGACTGAACCTTCATTTCCCGGGTACAAAGTCCCGCAGAGGTTAGCATTGTTAGCATTGTTAGCATTGTTCTCTTGTTTTGGCCGAAATGGTTTTTAATAGAACAAAGTTTGGCCAACAGGCAAACAGAGGGGGCCGGTCAGAGCCCGGTTCTCCTCCAGAGCAGCAGGGGGCGGTGATGCTCCCACTGTGCCGGTCGCTACCGCAGTTAAAGCTCACGAAGAAGAAAGAAAGCGAGTTCCTGTGGAGTCAGTGGGATTCGCCGCGGCTTTAGTCCGGTTTGTGGCTTAAATCTGCTTAAATGAGACGAAACGACGTCGCCGAATCCGCTATTAGAAGCTTGTGTTTGCTGAGCACCACTGGAGTTTACTGCCGGGCGTCAGTCCACGACTTTCACACGGAAGAAACGTCAAAATGCGTCGAGTCTCAGGCGGGTTCCGGAGCTGTGTGGTTCCTACGTGGACTTTGATTTGCAGCTGGTCTGGAGCTTCAGTGATGCTGGGATTCATGTGGGGGGTTGGACAGGTTAGTCCTCAGCAAAGGGAAGGACTTGGACCGAACAGTGGGAGCAGAGGGTCTCGGGACCATGTTTAGAGGCCCTGTGCCTTCATTCATGGTCCAAGAATCGTGCCAAGAAGATTGGTTCCTAAGGTCAAGTGAGTTTCTGTGTGAAGACTTTATGTTCTAGGTTTTGGTACCAAAGGGAGAAAACCTGACCTGTCTGTTAAGTCTCTCACCACTGTTTCTATAACAGCTAAGAAAATTGTGTTTTGCTGTTTTTTGTTCCTTTTGTTTGATGTTTATGTTAAAAGATGATCTGTCTCTTATTTCAGTCGATACAAGGGGCCTCAGAGAAAGAACCAAAAGAAAAGCCTTTGTTTTATTTTGCAAAGGAAAAAAATGCTCATATTATTATTATTATTACTAGAAACCTGCTCCAAGGTAGAAGACACTTTATTTTGGACTCAATGGGAGACAAAGTCTGTTTCAGTCATGGCACTTTGGAGTCAGCAGGGGGCGCCATCTTACTTAAAGATTTCCAAGGTCAGGTTGTGTCACATGTTGCAGATGATAAAGTGGTTGATGGTAACGTTGACCCTCAATAATGTGACATTTATTTGAATCAACATATCTGGTTATAATGTCAACAGAGAGAACAGGAACGTACTGGATCAAATGAACACACATGTGGACTGTCTTAAATGGTTCCATTCAACTAACAGGTGGATCAATAGCCAATAATACAGGGCTGGAAATGGATATCATTGAATATAGAGAGTTTACCTGTCTGTCAACTTATATACTTTACATATATCAAGGGCAGTGCAGTGGAACCACGGCTTTAAGGCAAGCTGGCACAGTCAAAATCCAGGTCCAGAAAGACGCCATACCCTGCTGAAAAGCCCAGAAGATCTGCTCAGGATGCACCTTATTATGACTTTTTATTGTCTTTAAATGTTCGAGGGTTAAGAAATGGCACAAAGCGCAAGGCAGTTTTTCTTTTTTGTGAAGCCCTGAAAAGAATTTCAATGGTTATAATAATCGAGCCAAGAATAAAGCGATTGTTTGGTGATCTGTGTCCCATGACTGATGCTGGAAATCACTATATTCAACAGACAAAGTTACTGTGGCAGGTGACTTTAATGTAGTTCCTGATGAGTGGCTCGATAGAGACCCAACGCAATTCAGAACACATTCTTTTAACCCTATAATTTCAGAACTTTCCACTTCTCTTGATCTTATAGATATTTGGCGTGTAACTAATCCAGATAGGAGACAATATACTTGGTCTAATAACACGGGGCAAAGACATCAATCTAGACTAGACTTCTGGCTTATTTCAAGTAATTTAGTTGATATGTCCTTCGATTGTAATGTTTGCCCATCTCCTCTTACTGATCACTGTGCAATAACTATTTCAATTAAGTTAAATGTAATTTGTCACAGTCAAGGATTGTCAACTGGAAATTTAATAGTAATTTACCAAATGATGATTCTTTCTGTATTAGGATTAAAACATTGATTAAGGAAGTTAAACTTCAGAAGGAACTATCCTCCACATATAAATGGGAGTGGCTCAAATTTAATGTTGAGAAAATTGGCATCCAAGAGGGAAAAAGAAAAAGCAGTTAGATATGGTGACTAAAATAACTGATTTATGTGCTTTGAATACTTTAAGTGAGGAAAACAGAACTACATCAGCTGCAATCAAAGCTCGATGAAGGATAAAGGTGCTTTCATCCGCTCAGAGCAAGATGGATGGAGGATGGTGAAAACATTCATCATCCTTCTTTAATTTAGAAAAAAAACAGACAGACCAGGAAGGCTATAAATAAGCTTAATATTGGTAACTATGTAAGTGAAGACAAAGAACCGATTGATGACTAATTTGCATTGTTCCAAATATTCAGAGTATGATGCTGATATATTTCTGAACTGTAAAACTGTCAAGAGAGAAGCTGTGAAGCTTTGGCCTCAGTTCTCAGCTCCCATTCCCCACTCGGAGAGAGCTTGGACCTAGTAGCAACGACCTGCAGGACTCAGGAGTGAAGCTGGTCTCTGAGTGGACTCAGGAGTCCACACTGTAACTGCAGACCTCAGGTCATTAACCTGTTTGACTGATGCACAATTAAAAATCTGATTGACATCAGTGATAAACAGCTGTAATCTGTGTGAGACTGTGTCTGCTGATACAATTTGTCTCATGACATTTTACTAACTTTAGCAGAACTTTCTAAACTGGAAATACATCAGTTTAGTTGTTGCTGAATTTCAAATATCACAGATGATTTGAACTATATTATCAAGTTGGCACCAAAACACAAAGAAGACAGACAGTATCAGAGGGGTTCCACCAGAGTCTGATGTCACTGGCTGACAGTTCATCTTGTATGTGACTGACACAACAGCATCATCCAAGGATCTTCCATGTGATTGTTTTGTTTTTCCAGCTTCAGGCTGTCTGGTCACAGAGGAAGGCTGTGCTTCTCGGCTCGCTCTGAGTCCACCCCTCCCATCTGAGAGAGCTGGACCTGAGCTACAACCATTAGCGAGTCTGGACTGAAGCCCTATGCCTGAACTGAAGGTCCACCTGGAGACTGGAACATCTCAGTATGGAGAAGTCTGCTGCTAACAGTGATAAAGAATATTGTGGATCAAATTTCCAGTGGAAGCAAAGAAAACAATAAGGGGCCAAGGATGGAGCCTGGGGAACACCAAGACTGGACACTCTCAGGTGGACAGGAAGAGCGGCAAACATTTTCTTGTCCTTTGGCTTCATGGTGGATTTGAGTCTTATATGAACAATAATACATGTAGGAAACACTGGTTTGTGCTGACCTACCACCCTCATCTTTCAGGGTGGATCCTAGTGGGTCCAAGGGTTGAGACCAGGTCTGAAGAAGTGGTGTTTTAATGAGGTTCATGAACAACACCGCAGCTCACACTCAACCAGGTGACAGATGAGTAACTGCAGCTGTTACTGTACTGTGGTTTGTTCTCTCCATCAGATTCCTGTGAACTCACAACATCGACACAACACAGTGAACGGAAAACATCAAAACATCTGCAACAACAGGAAGGTCGACTTGGGTGGATGAGGATCATCGTATCCTGATCATCCAGACAGATTTGACAACTGGTTTCAGCTGCTGTTAGTAAGTGAGGTCTGACTGGTCACTGTTACTAGGCTGGAGTGGATGAAGGTGCTTCAGGTATCAGTGAGTTACAGAGGAATCATAACGGAGGGAAACAGTGACGACTGTGAGTTTGGATACAATGATAAGTCCTGGAGTCGTGAGATGCCAGACAGTGGTGTACTACTTTGCTTGCGCCAATAACGAACACAGATTTGTGTCTTCCATCGTTCTCCTCCGCTGGGTAGAGTAGCGGTGTACCTGGACTGGCCTGCTGGCACTCTGTCCTTCTACACAGTCTCCTCTGACACACTAATCACATCTACACCTTCAACACCCACATTCACTGAGCCCTGTATCCTGGGTTTTCAGCCGTGGTTTCCTGGAACCTCAGTGTTTTGTGTGTCAGAGTAAACAGAGTTTCCTCCTGTTAGAGGATCTTTCTCTCTACGGTCAAATCTCATTTCAGCCACTTGTATTCTGATTGATCTCATTGTTTCAGGCTTCTACCCAAAGTCATGACCATCGGTGCAACTTGAAACATGGACTCTCACTTATAATTAATGGGCTCAGACTAATAAAATGTGGAGAGAGATTCTGTGTCAATGAGCCGTTTTGTTCAGCACAAACCAGAGTGAAGATACCGAAAAAGCAAGCAGCTCAAAGAGAAGAAAGTTAGTGAAGTTCAGTGTTTGGCTGGAAGGCTGCAGCAGAAGGGGAGTTTATCTGGAAGGTTTCTGTCCTGAGGAGAATCTCAGAACTGAGGAGCATCTTCTCTGTGTCCAGAGAGTTAAGTCCGCTGCAGAATGAATGAAATGACGCCTGATTTATTTTAGGTTCAGGAAAGACTTTCAAGATTTTCTTTCTTTCATCAAAGGGAACTCAGGATTTGGGGTTTTGGACTTTGAAGACGTCTCCTTGGACTGAGACAACAGAGTTATGCATTTTTCTATTTCATGCCCAGCTGTTATGTCCAATTAAAGCTTTTGATGAGTACCTGGTGGTTTCCTTTGGTGGCAGCAGTGAGTTGGACTTCACAGTAAAAATAGTACAGAGAAATGAGAAATGACACAGCAAAGAGACAAAAAATGACTTTTCTTGATAATCCCCATGTTTGGACTATATTTGTCTTAAATGGGACGTTGGTCCAACGACCAAAACCTCAAAGAAATAAGGAAAATAAACGGTTTTCTCAGGTAACTGTCATGTCTTTTATGAACAGGTGCAGTAAGTTGGCTGTTGTGACTTTCTGCGCTGTGGGTTTCTGCCTTTACTGAAGCTGCCGTCTGGATTCAGCTGAAGGTCGAGCTCGTCTCAGGATCCAGTTCCCACCCAGGCCACATCCCTGTTTGTGTTGTTGACACGGTTCAGATCAAGTTCCACATTTAGTTGAACATCTAAAAAAAAAGAGCAGGAGCTGTGAGTGTGCTCATTGCGTCACCCCGTGCTCAGGACACTTGAACATCATGTTTGCACACTTCCTGTACAGCTGCCCCAGTCCGGTTCATTAAGTCCAAAACAAGGTGCTGCATGTACTGCAACTGTTGAGTACTTGTACTTCACGGAATATTTTATTAACTCTGTTTGATTCATCTCACAGCTCCTCAAATATAAAGTTCAAGTTCAGGCTGGTAGAAAGTCGTGCATGTTGTCCTGCAATGAGCTCGGCTGCAATTTTACGATTCTATTCAATGAATGTGGGGAAAACGAACAACAAAAGAGTTTCATCTAAAATGGATCAATATCTGAGAAAGTCCCAGACTGGCCCACTTTGGTCCAGACCGGCACAGAGAAAATAGTTTGTCACTAACTCAGAAAACAGAATCAGAGCAAACTGATCAGTGCTGCAGTTCCTCATGTGACCACCTGAGGGCAGTAAACACTGATCAGTTCACTGTCAATAATGTGTGATGGAACATGAGATTAGATGTGGAATATAAGTCAGTGGAGCAGAAACAGAAGAACAACAGATGGGAGTGATCAGCGCCCTCCCGTGGTCACAGTGAGGAAACTGCAGCTTCTCCATATTAATACACATTAATACTGACACACACTGACATGGACTTGGAATATTATTCAACAATGACGGACCTCAGCCGTCTCCATCACTCATCAATACTGTTGATTGATCCTGATCATCACTGAATCCGGTCACAGACACATCAGTGTAATGTAGTGACCCAGTGTGACCACAGGAGGGCAGTAAACCTGAGTCCTCTGAATTGACTCCATACTGGACTTCAGCCCAATTCTGGAGGTTTTTGTTTGTCTGAGCTATTGAAAACTTGTTCTTCACTTGTGACAAGTCCAAGAATGTGGGCTTGGTTTTCGGACTGGGCCTCCAGTCCATGGGGATTGAGCTGCCTCCCTCACTGTAAGAGAAGTTAAAGTTACTGTCTTTATTAGTGACAGTGAGATTGATGCCAGTGTCCATATTATATTTGTAGGGACATTTTTCAGGCCCAAAGGTTGCTTTTTAGACAAACCCACCCCTTTAACCCACTGGAGAAATGAGTCAAACCTTTTGACAAAATCTTGGAATTTCTAACAAACACAAAGCAGCTCAGCTTGTTTTCTTGCTGATAGATTTGAATATAATTTCATGGCTCCTGTTTTATGTTGTTCTGGCCTTTCATGTTGCCCCATCGTTGATTTGATTGTTTTACAACATGCTTGCTTCTTTGTGTTGTGTGTTTGTTCAAATATATGGGGCCTTATATGTTTTGGTGCTATTAGTGTTTCGTCTCCATCACTGATCAATAATGATGATTGTAGTGACCCGGTGTGACAACCGGAGGGCAGTAAGCACACGGATTATTCTAAGTTCAGACAGAAAGCCGTTTGCAGCAGTGAAATAACATCCTGTCATTATCAGACTGAATAGAAAGTCTCCAATATTTGAATGATGTGTGTGTGTGACTGTAGT
>NW_022872876.1:0-47905 GCF_900324485.2 Mastacembelus armatus | reverse complement strand
CTCGGGATGCCACCCACCAAGCCAACACCTCTTCAATTCAATTCAATTTCAATTCAATTTTATTTGTATAGCGCCAAATCACAATACAATCATCTCAAGGCACTTCACAAAAACTAAAACTAAAAACCCAGCAATTCCCTTATGAGAAAGCACTTGGCTACAGTGGAGAGGAAAAAACTCCCTTTAACGGAGAAGAAAAATCCTCCAGCAGAAAGGGCTCAGTTTGGGCGGCCATCTGCCTCGACCGGTTGGGGTGAGTGGATAGAGCAGAGAGATGAACAGCCACAATAAACAACAAATAGACACGCAGGTTGGTGGACCAGTAACCGCACATCAGCGATATACAGCTCCAGGACCAGGGACACCTGCACGAAGGAGTACAGAGAGAGAGAGAGAGAGAGAGAGGGAGGAGAGCACAAACTAGGGGGAGAGAGAGCACAAGGTTAGGACATTCAATGGTGATATACATGTAGGGTGGGAGGAGAGGAAGAGAGGGGAGGGGGAGGGAAAGGGGGGGTTAGGGTAGGGGAGCTCAGGCACCGATGTCCTCGGGCAGTCTAGCCTATAGCAGCATAACTAAGGGATGGCTCAGGGTTGCCTGAAGCCAGCCCTAGCATATGCTTTGTCAAAAAGGGAAAAACTGATTTTCTGAGCTCTTTTTCTCTCTCTGGAGATGAACAGGACTTGGAGGGTGGGTAGGGGAACACCGATGATCTTCTCAGCAGTCCGAGCTGTCCTCTGAAGTCTTTGGGTCTCTGATTTAAAGGGGGAGCTAAACCAGACAGTGATGGAGGAGCAAAGGACAGACTCGATGACCGCTGAGTAGAACTGGGTCAGCAGCGTCTCTGGAAGGTTGAACTTCCTCAGAGACAGAGAGCACCAGCAAGAACGATGGATAGAAAGAGATACATGCAGATAGAGAGTGGCAGAAACACAAATAAAAACAGAAAGAAGGAAAAAGAAAAGATAGACAAAGAAATGAAAAACAGAGGGACAGACAGTATAACAAATAACATACACAATAATAGAGAGAGACACGACGACAGAGACATAGATAGACAGAAGACAGACAGAAACAATAACGAGAAAGAGAGAATTAGACAGAAAAAGAGAGATACAGATACAGATAGTTATAAACACACACAGACATCTAAGAATAGACAGAAACACAGAAAATGAAAGTCTCAAATACACTGAAAAACAGACAGAAAAGCAGAACAAAGATATATATTAATACATATCTTGTCAGTGAAGACAACATATTGATGTCTCATTAAATATGAAACATGCTCTGACAAGATCCTTTTACATTTGATTCTTCTAAGGACAGCAATGAGCAAAATCCAACATACCTGATGTAGACCTGTCCTCTCCTGGAAATGTCTCTGCTCCATCTACTCACGCAAACTCCGATCCAGGAGCTCATCTACAGATAACTGCATCTTTCATGGAGGAAGGAGCCATGTTGACCAGTAAACAGTGTGTGCTTCACCTTTTCCAGTGCTCGTTCAGTGACAAAGGGGTCGTCTTTGCTTATTTTGATGGCCACCTTTATGTTGGTGGCACTGTTGGCACAGTTGGCCAACTTTGCAAAGCTCCCCTTCCCCACAAAGGCCTGCAACCTCACATCAGGAGGCCAGCCAGGTCTGTTCATGTATCAGGAACTTGACTCTGGAGGATGGAGAGAGCAGAGAGGAGAAGATGAACACAACATGAATTCACATAGCAATGTGTGTCTTCGGCCCTGTGATGGACTGGTGACTTATCCAGGGTGTACCACTGCCTTCCACCCGAAAGAGAGCTGGGATAGGCTCCAGCAGGTCCCGGTGACCCTGGTTAAGGAATAAGCAGGTATTGAAAATGGATGGATGGATGGAATGTGTGTATTCTGTACATGACACTTGATCTGAGTTTCATTTCATTAACACAGGGCCCACCAAGGCTTTATCT
The DNA here is from genome assembly GCF_900324485.2 of Mastacembelus armatus. Taxonomy (NCBI): domain Eukaryota; kingdom Metazoa; phylum Chordata; class Actinopteri; order Synbranchiformes; family Mastacembelidae; genus Mastacembelus; species Mastacembelus armatus. The sequence goes on along the minus strand of NW_022872876.1, from coordinate 45,955 downwards.
TGTCACTACCACGTTTTCAGTCCTGCTGCTTCCAAAGCTGCTATATTTGTTCTGATCTAAACCTACTGCTAGATATTGAGAAAAATACACTACTGTTAAAAAACACTGTAACTCTGTCCCTGACTATTAGTTGGTTTCAGTGTCCACTGGTAAAAGGCTCAGTCCTAATTTACTAAGCACTGAATCCTGAGGTGTATTCACTGACATACTGCAGCTGGTTTCTTAATTCTTTGCAGTGCAATATATCAAACTATTTTCCACCGCTTTCAACTTACCTGTCACTCAATCCCATGGAGGATGTTGAAGCAAACTCAATGCTAATGTGGAAATATGACAAAAGGACAAACACAAAAGTGTCTGTGTGTGTTTCAGAGGATGAAAGATGATGAAGTCATCAGCTCTCCCAGATTCCTCTTACTTTGTGACGTCACATGTGACGTCACGTCTCAGTGCGCACAGTGTAAATGTGAAAGTACCGGTAGATTTTGAATATGATATTCTCAATGTCAATTTCTATTGTGCCTGCCCCATGGTGTGCACAATTATTCAATATGTGTGCTGGGCAACCCACACCGATCATAGTCTCGTTTTGCAGCAAACTCGTCAAATTTGCAAACACGTTCTTTCCAGCTTCATCACGTCGGATTCCTCCAACATTTGTGTTGCAATTGTCTCCAGTAAATGCAATGCATTTTTCCGACACATTGTTTTTTGCCAGGGTTTCTGTGAGATATTTTGCAATGGTTTCTGCTGTCTCTCATTGGGTGTGTCTTTAAGTTCAATCAATTTTGTTTGCACGCCACCCTTCTTCCAGTCAAAATACTGGATTATGACTGGGAATATTTTCACTGCTCCGTGGTTACTCCCGTCTGTGGAAACACCACAGTACTGGATTTCTTTGAGTGCTTCATGAGTGATTTCAACAGAGTGGGGGGCTATAGCACCATTGACGATGGCTTCAGTCTTGGTGCGAGCACTACTAACATTTTTTGCAATGTCAGAGTCAGGAAATGCCCTTTTAAGCAAAGTACTGGTGCAATCCATGGACCTGTAACTGTTGTGATGTGTCACTGTATGAAAAGCCATTGCACTTTCTGCTGCATTTACATCATCCTCTGTTTTTCCTGGTCTGACAAAAAACTCTGTCAACTTTGCAGATGAACTCTCACCTCTCACAGCTTTTGTATGTTTCTCGGTGTCCATGTGGGCTTTCAGATCCCCAGCACCTTTATTGGATACCGAGACATATGTACCGGCTTTGCACACGGTGCACTCCGCCTCCCACTTGTCCCGACCGGGACGGTATGTGGGAAATTTTCTTTGCAGTTCATCGGTGAAGCTGCACTCACGCTTCGGCATTTTCCCTGCTATACTGCTCCGCTCTCTGCACTGCTCCCTGTCTGCGTCTGTGTGATTGCGCGCGCGGCGCAGACCTGCCCACAAGGCAGCCTCCCGGTAATTACGTCGCGCAAAAAAGTAGTACCCTAGTATTGTGTGCAAAACGCCAGTCAATCTACGTACACGCGTAATGGTCCTATAAAAAACCGCACATTTTCGTGAATTTATAAAACCCGCCAGGACGCCCCGGACAGGACGTAAAAAGTGGACATGTCCGGGCAAAAGAGGACGCTTGGTCACCCTAATACTGTATATAGGCTGAAAGAAAAGAAAAGGCTATTCTAGTCCCTTTTCTGTGTCTTGCCACTCTCTGTTCTGGTTCCAAATTTGTTTTTTTAGAAAACAAGATTGAACTGCTATGTATGTTACTTAGGGTGACCAACTTGACTAGAAGTAAATGGAGCCTTGAATATGGATGCAAACAATTCCTACAGGTGTCCCAACTTTTGGTGAGTACTTCCAACAAACTGTGTGTGGCAGTGTTTTACAGGTGACATATTAGGCCAAGAAATAACAAATTCACTTGTACTTTGACACTGTTTAAACTCTGGTACAAACAGATGAATTCAGTTTAGCTATAACATGTTTAGACATGAGCAGGAATGAACTGATTTTATTTGAACTGGATTTGAAATGTGTTTTTACAAGTAATGACATTCTGCCAACCCCTTCCCAGGTCTGAGAGCCATCACCCATGATGGTGCAATTCTCAGCTTTAGTAACTATGCAAATAGCCTGAATGCTGCCCACTGATGTGTGAATGAATGGAGCTGATTGTTGCAAGTCTGTTGCTGTTGTTTTTGACCAGCCTCATTAAAAGAACAATATTGTGTGTCCAGTGGACGCTTAACACTTCCAGTGAGCTGTTGGATTCACTGTAATCATGAGTTAATGAGGACTGAATAGAATCATTAACATTCGTTCTGACATGGGGCAAGTTTGGGTGTAGCCTCATTAACATTTCAGCATTCTGTGCTTTGAACAAACCAGTCTAAAAACAGGTCTGATTTGTGACTGAGCTGAAAAAGAGATAAAATGGAAATATTGATTTAAACAACAAATCAAATTGTCTTCTATCAGTAAATTTGTCTGATAACTTAAGTTTATTTTCAGAATGACATTAATCAAACAAAATACAATACAATCATGAAACTTTATTGATCATTATATTTATATTATTATATACATATTATTAGATTTTTGTGGTACAATTTGATGACTGTACATGTTTACTTGTAATAAAGTATTATTACACTCTTATTTATACTTTTTCTTAAGTAAAGGATCTCAGTAGTTCTTCCTCCCAACAGTTACAGGGATTTGAAACAACTGAGTCCATGTGTGATATATATCCAGTCTCTGCTGGTGTTTTCAAAGGTTAGCACTGTCATGATAATTAGTTTTTCATCAACAGTAAAACAAGTATCAGAGTTCAGAGTTTTTTTTTCATTTTCAACAGTTTGCTTGGCACTCAAGTCCCATATGGTCTAACAGTTAGGATTCCTGATTTTCACCCAGGTGGCCTGGGTTCAACTCTGTGTATGGGAGTTTGTGTGTATGGGAGACACTTAAAAAGCTACAGTCACAGTTGGACCTTGTGAACACCAAATATCTACAAAGCAACTGACTTTTACATCAACTTGAACTTGGCTTTTTAGTGATAAGTTCATAGTGTAACATGCTGAACTTAAATGGTGAACCTGGTAAATAATATTCCTGTGAGATAGGATAATGAAGCTTAGTGAAATGATAAATTAATCTTTCCAAAATAAACAATTCCATTTTTGCCTGCAGATTTAACTAGGAAAGCAGTTGCCCTGTGTGGTTGACCTTTTTGCAATTGGTCCATTGGATTTAGGGTAGTCTACCAAGACCTTAGTCTCACACAGCATTGGTGGTTCAATGGAAGAATTCTTATGGCAGCACTTATGTCTTCCAGCTTTCAAGGCTGCAGGGGCGAAACGTATTAACCTCTACATTACAAGAATGCAGCTGTATGGTCTCAAGAAATCTCTCTGGTCTCCTTTATGATTTTCTAAAGATGACACACATTTGGATCATTTGAATTTAGCTTCTCCAAAGGAAGTGGCCTATGGCCTTATTGTACAATGTTGCATTTCCCAGGAGCATGTTCTCAGTCTAAAGGTGTGTCAGTTTTTGTAATGTAGTGGTCATCACCTTTATCTGGCATGTGAAAAGTCCCTGGTTTGAAACCGGGCAGAAACAGAGATTTTTGCATTAACTGTTGCGGAAAACTCAGTCTGAGTTTACCAAACGTAGCTGTGACCCAATCTCAGGTGATTAACTTGAACAGTTTCGATTCTCCTCCCAGACTATAATTTGTTTTAGTATAATAATCATTACTATAATTATTATATTATATAGTAATTATTATAACTATAATTTGTATTAGTCCTTGTTTCTCCTTTGTTTCCACACACCTTTAGTTATATTTATCTGCAGCAATAAGCTATTTTCTGCTTAACTCTCTTCCTTCCTTATGTGTTTTGTCTGCACAATTGAGGCCTGCACTTATATTGGTACTAGCCACACAGTGACAAGAGCTGACTCTGCAGAGAGAATTCTTTGTCTGAGAGGCTTGTAGTTTGTATGGGGTCTGTCATGGGGGGAATTTCAGTTTTCCTGCCTTAGCCTACAACCTTAATGGCAAGTCCTTGACTGCCCCCTGCGGAGATGAGCTCATATCCCTTTTGACCGTGAAAAGACACTTCTATTGGAGACGCTAAAATCAAGTGTTCCCAATGTGCATGTTAGTTTGAGGAAATCATAAAGGAAACTCACCATATTTCATTGTAGCCAACAACTGTATTTCTGTAGTGCAGTGGTTATAATGTTTGCCTCACGTGAAAGGACCACATGCAGTGGATTTTAAAAATCGTCACCTAAACCTTAACAAACGCATAATTTTCACTCACAACTAATTATGTGTAGTGTGTTCTGTTTTATGTAACACTGTAATGAGACAGTATGGTGAAGGGCACAAGCAGATATTTTGTACATATAAACATTTCAGGGTTTTTTCCAGAGAAGTTTACAAGAACCCAAACAACACCGGGATCATCTGGGATTCAAAACCTGGACCTCACACCCAAAGTGAGATTCATACCCCTGAACAAATGAGCCATGTGTTGGTTTATTATCCTTCACATAACAGCTCTCAAATCCTCTGTTTTGTAGTGTTTTTATTGTAGATATTTAGGTTTATATTTATGCAAACATACATTCAGTGTGGAACAGACATTGTACCTTTGTTGTTGCTGAAGGAGCAACCTGGTCTGGATGACTATTGAGGTTACTTGAGGCTTGGCTAATTTTTTTTTTCCAAAATTCTGTCTCTCTCTTTATAAAGTATTTTCTACTTGAATTTGTACATGTAACAGTAAACATTGAAACCATCCTCTGCTACATCTCAGTGTTGCAAATGTGATACTGCACATCTGTGTTGAACTGGTTAAGTATGATTCGCTCTTCATCCTCCTTTCCTTGAAACTAAACCAGTATACATGCATTCTGCATTGATACTGAAACTGTGAAATGAGTATTTGATGTTTACTTTGTGCTGCTACTTACTTTAAGGTGTTTGGGGGACTGTCTCTGTAGATTTAACTGTGGTGTCACCGTCAGGCTGTTTATTCTTGCGTTGGGTCACAGCTAACATTGGTAAGCTCAGGCTGAGTTTTCTTCAACAGTCAATAAACAACCTCTTTTTATACCTGGTTCCAAACCAGGGTCTTTTCACTTATCAGGCAAACACGAGGACCACTACAGTACAGAAACTGACACAGCCTTTGGTATCAGAACATGGTGCTGTAAAATACAGAATTGTACAATAAGGCCATACGGCACTTATTTGGAGAAGCTAAATTCAAATGATCCAAATGTGTGTCATCCTTAGGAAATCATAAAGGAGATCTGAGAGATCTGGAGATCCCACATGGCAGGCGTGAACTCTTCCATTGAACCACCAATGCATCTGTTTCTCCTGGAAGCTGATGTCTTCACATCATGACGCCTGATCTGGCCATGAGACGTCAACATTCTCACTGTGCGCTGGGCACTTACCACTACCAGCTACTGAGAGGGGCTGCCACAAACACACCCAAATGAAAGTAATTAAAGTGGAATCATATACAATATTATTACAATATTAATATACAGTATATTCCTGTTACATTGAGTCAGATGTGACCCATCCATCTTCTACAGCCGCTTATTCCCTAACCAGGGTCACAGGGATCTGCTGGAGCCTATTCCAGCTCTTTTTCAGGTGGAAGGCAGGGGTACACCCTGGACAAGTCACCAGTCCATCACAGGGCCACATAGAGACACACAAAGACAGATAATCTCACTCCTATAGGCAATTTAGATTCACCAATCAACCTAACATACATGTTTATTGGACTGTGGGAGGAAACCAGAGTACCCGGAGTAAACCCACACAAGCACAGGGAGAACATGCAAACTCCACACAGAAAGGCCAAGTTGCAAACCCACGACCTTCTTGCTGTGAAGGAACAGTGCTAACCACTCAGCCACCGTGATGCCAGACTCAGATGTGACCACTTTAATATTTTGTATTAATACTAAAATATTTATATAATATAGTTTTTTTTTACATCTTTGTAGACAGAAACAGCAACAGACTAACTCAACAACAGCAACACAACAGTCATCCAGGCCAGGTAGCTCCTTCAGCAACAACAGAGACTGACTGTTACACACTGAATGTCCACGTAGTATATACACAGAGGCTTCTTTTCAAATCATTTACACTCATCAACCTGTGAAATTAACACATTACCTGGAAAACTATGCCATGCATGAACTACCAAACTGAACAGTGAAATGAACTACTAACAGATTTGGACTTAAAGGAAAGTCTGTAAGTTGTTGCAACAGTGCTGTTATTTCCTCTGATTGATTTTTACAGCAGATGTGTCTCTCTCTCTCTCTGTCTTATATGGTTTCTGTCTCTTTCAATGAATGATGAACAACTCCTGTGCAGTCGAGCTGCCTCTTGTGTCAATGATGCCTTGTATACATCGTCTTATTATTTCCTGGGAGATGCCTGTGTCATTTCTAATCAAGAAAAAACTTTAAAACTGGTTGAATAAAAGTAACTTTAAGTCAGAATTTGCCAGGGGTATGAATAATTTCGGTTAATGCAGAATATCTTTGCAGGTGATTCAGCGTTGTTACTGTTACATGTACATACTCAGGTAGAAAATGACTTTACAAAGAGAGAGACAGAGAATGTTATCAAAGTACAGGGTAGAGCTCAGAAGATTATTAAATTAGCTATTTAGAAAAATCTGGGTTTGTTTATAGTGAGTTATTACTGAGGCACTGCTGAGATTTGAACACAAGATCTCCTGTTTACTAGACAGGAACATTAACCAACTAAGTCACAGTACCACTTACAAGCACAAGTAAAATATATCTCCCTTATTCCACAGTGTCTGAATTTTAGACATTGGAACATGCAAGAACTGATTTTAGCTCTTGAGCCTAGAAAGTTTAGAAGGACGGTCCCTGTTCATATTTCCTTCCTGTCTCCTCTCTCCATTCTCCTGTTTCATAAAGGATTCATGTTTGTCAGCTCCTGTTCAGTGAACTAAATTCTCCAGTGAATGTCTGTAATAATCAGTATATTCCAATAGTAACTATCTGTGATTAGTTGTATGACCTGCATAAAATGAGATGCTGTACATTTTTTACCAGTCTGTTGTTGCCAGTGGCAGTATGGTGGTTGAGTGGTTAGCACTGTTGCCTCACAGCAAGAAGGTCATGGGTTTGCAACTAAAATCTACTATTACACAGATGCAGAAATCGAATGTGTCATCAGCTCTTGATTTTACATCGATCCTATGTCAGCAGATACACAGAACACAAAACCTAAACAATATTCCTTCAAGCCGGAGTTGAACCAGCGACCTAAGAATAACTGCTACTTCAACCTACAGTCCTCCACTCTGCCAACTGAGCTATTGAAGGAAGCACACAGTGGTTTGGTGTTGAACTTTTCCACAGATGCATAAACTGACACTTAACTACACATTTGATACCAAAGCTCTTTTCTTAACTGCAGGATAACTGTCACTTCAACCTACAGTCCTCCACTCTACCAACTGAGCACCTTGGACAGCATCAACAATGCTGCAATTTCATTGGCTATGACTCCTATATACAACTGGCCCCTGTGTGGAAGGCAGCTATGCTCACCACTACACCACCATCACTGTGTCCAAAGTTTTTACTACTCTTCTGAGGTATTTTCCATCCACCTCATCTGTTCTGCTCCTTGGCTCCTGTACTTCTGCTTATGGAAAACATGTCAGTCAGGAAAGCAGGAGTGAAAGGATGACAGCACTTTTGCAGTTCACACTCACTCTGTCTATAACACATTCTGCTGTCTTTGTCTGGACTGAGTTCATACATGTTGTACAATAATGAAACCAGATATCTGATAATACAGAAGTCTTAAGATTGAGCTTTAAAGACTTGTGGAGAATGTGGGCATCGATCCCACTACCTCTTACATGCCAAGCAAGCGCTCTACCACTTGAGCTAATTCCTCCACGTCGTAATGATGCAGATCCATAATCCAGTTTACAATTTGCACAGACTGTCCACATGTTTCATGAATTCAGAAAGAAACTGAACTATGATCTTTTTCCTATCACACTGAGCTAGTTTGGACTTTTCTTGACCCTCTGGGTTTTTCAAACTAATCTGTTTTTTAATAGTCTAATTTTGAATTTTCTCAAAATTCAGACTTTTTTTGCTAGGAGTTCTGGCTTTCTTCTCAGAAATCACTGAAGTAGCATAACATAACTTCTTCTTTTTGTTTCATGTTCTCATTCTTGCACCAGAATAGTTTAACCAATATGCAGATGGAACTTTCACATGACTTGCAGTGATGCATTTTGGTTTGCTTAATAAGCTGAAGCCCTTCAGCAGTCTGATTTCTAACTATATCCTCAATATATATGACTGCACACAGGTGTAGATGGGTGGTTGGCACTTATGTTCCTCAAGAAAAACTGCACTGCTTGTTTTCCAAATATAAATGGTGCACCCACTGCTGACTAACTGGATCAGGTGTGTGCCATCAGAACCTACTTAATTAGTCATCCGCCCTTATCTGAGTCAGGATGGTACAGCTTCTGATTGGCTAAACACATCTGATACAGGCAATCACTAGTATAAAGGTGAAGGGTTGCACCCTCCTGTTCTAGATGAACCATAAAGAAACCCCTGCCTCGTGTAAGGTTTGGACTCACAGCCTTCAGATTATGAGACTGACGCACTGCCAAGACAGGCAAGCAAGCTGGGGAACAATAGTCTTTTACAGGGTGGGAAGAAGGAGGAAAGAAGGGGGAGAAGGGGGAAGAGGAAAAAATGAGGAAAAAATGGAAATTTTGAAGAAATCGAAATTCATTCAGAGTTTTTACTACTCTTACAGAACGTCTGACCAAGTTGACGCTGTCAGACGCAATTTTCATTGTGTTATTGTAGGATTTGAGCATCAGGCCAGTTTAGCTCCTCAGTTTCACCGAGTACTCTGCTAGGCTGTCCACTCTACACCACGCTCATCCACAGCCTAGTGAACAAAGTAATACAATGGAAATCAAAAGTAATCCTACCATCAGCAAAAACAGCACACATGACACAGTACAACCTGCGGCAAAAAGACCAACCTGACGTTGCTCAGGGACTGCTGGGGTGACGGCCGGGGGTCCTGGGAGAGGAGGCCGAAGTGGCTGCCAGCACAGGAGAGGGAGGGAGAGACAGAGGAGCGACCGTCTGAATAAAGTGGGCCTGAGCAGTGTCTGTCCCGGTGTGGCTGTTTGTGCAGAAGAGGATTCCTGCTGATGTTCCTGGTTGTGGTGTGTGTGATGGATGGGGGGCAGAGCTGGAAGACTACAGGTGCACAGAAAAGAATCAGTCATACAAAACACAACAGGAAAGCATGATCATTTTGTGACATACAATAGATTCCTTCTTTATATGGAAACCACAGCTGCATGTCTGCGTTCCTCCAAACACAGACATCTGTCCCCTCAGCTGCATCAGACATTTCTCAGTCTGTAATAGAGTTGAACAGCAAATCCAAAGAATGTGTCCCCTTTTAAGATGACTTATTATCTTTACACTTCATATCACTCTGTCCAGCTTTACCTTCTGATACAGATCATGACACTTATTTTGCTGTGGTGCTGGTCTGTTTCCAGGCTGAATAAAATAACATAACATCTGGTACAAAAGCTTGACTTCCAACTGCCTAGTTTGATTATGGATGCTTGTTTTTGACAACATAGTGTCTGTGATATTTCTGGTAACACACAAATGCACCAGTGGACTTTGGAAAATCAGCACGATGAGACAAATGTCATCTCAGTGTGGGACATAAAGCTGTACAGCTGTTTAACACAACTAGATTCAATTCAGTCACATTTAGAGTATTAGAAGGAAGTAAACACACTGTAGTTAAGGTTAGACCTTGTGTAACAACAGGTGCACTAGACAATACAACACAAATCTCATTCCCAATGTGACTTGAAACAACATGAGAATATAATTTAACAGCATAACTTAGCAGCATTATGACGTTACAGTAAATAGACTGAGGCTGCAGTTAAAATAACATCATGGCTCTGCTTTGTTTTTGACCATCAGATCAGAGAAATATCAGATCTATGTTAGCTGAAAGCTGGACAGTACAGTCATCATCATTTATCATAAATCTGAGAGGTTTGTGTCATTATGATGTACGTACTTGCTAGTGCTGAACTTAAATAAGGTGATAAATACAGCGGCTGTAATCACATCTTCAACATTTTCACTGTGTAAGATGAGATAAACACGTAACTCCGCCGCTTCTTGACACTTAACATTATAGCGTCATTAAGAATCATGACTGTTAGAAAATTAGCTATAAACTATGGACAGAAATTAAAGTTTAGTCTCTGTTACTTCATATCTTACCTTGTTTTGATGAATGAATGAGCAGAGTGGCGCTGACAGCGGAACTTTCAAAGTCGAAGGACCACCGACAGGATTGGCCGACAATTCTGGACAACCTTTACGCTGAATCTATACTTTGCAAGGGAGCACCAAACATGAGACATTGAAAGGTGGAAGAAAGTTTTATTGTGATGAGAAAAAAATTAATCTTGCTTCCAACATTACTGGCATGACAGGGAGATCACACTGGAGATGTTTTCTACTCAGCACAGCAGAAGAGGCTCCATCATGACCCAGGTTTCATTTTTCTGTCAATGGGAAAATGGAGCTTCAGGTTGTTTAGGGGTGTCAAACGGCGGCTGCCTATGTGGAGATGTTGCGGCAGGCAGGCATCACCTTGAACCTCATCTGAATGGGTCTTTCAACAGGACAACATTGTAGTTCACAACGCCTGCCTGACAAAGGACTTCTGGTAAACAACATCGCTGTTTTGGACCATTTAGACATTTATGGCAAGGGAAGTTTACAAAAACAGATGCCAGTTCCAGAACGGTGGGACTCCTTACTACTGAATCCTTTTTTGACACTTAGTTCTGTTTTAAGGTTTTTTTGGGCTATGGTCTTAAACTTTTGATCAGCTGATGAACAACCTGTTTGAGTTTAAATGCAGTTTTCAATAAATTGTCTAGACTCTGTTTTTGTCTCTTGCTCCTGTTTCTGCTTTTGGCATTTTGAAGCACTACAACCTGGCAAATTCTGTCTTAAAGTTACTTTTATTCAACCAGCAAGTTTTTTCTTGATTAGAAATGACACATGTACAAGAGGCATCATTGTGGAAAAAATTATTACTCATTTTTTATTTACAAACAAAAAGTGGCATGTGAATAAAAGTAACTTTAAGTCAGAATTTGCCAGTGGTATGAATAATTTAGGGCTTGACTGTATATATTACTATTGCTTTCCTCTGTCTGAGCATGTGGCCTAATGGACAAGGTGTCTGCTCACTGGTCAACAATTCTGAACGACGAGGGAGGGGACTTGATAATTCTGGACAACGAGCGAGAGGACTGGTCGACAATTCTGGACGACGAGGGACGGGATTGGCCGACAATTCTGGAGAAGCTGGACAGGGGCGACGGCAATTGGCCGCGAATGTCGGAGAACGAGGGACGGGATTGGCCGCGAGGAAACAGGTAGAGCACCAACGAGGCACAAAAAGCTGTGACACTAGACAGTCGCAAGTGAGCTACTTCTAATTTAACTTATTTCCAGTTTTATCCATCCATCCAGTCATGATCTACACCCACCTATTTCTAATTAGGGTCACAGGGATCTGCTGGAGCCTATTACAGTTTTATAGTAGTATATAATGGTTTATGTGGCGGGGGCTATTAAGGGGGGTCACTTTTCATGGCCGTTATTTATGACAGTCATAAAGATAATAAACCATAAAATCGTCGTCACGCTCTCCACCCACCGGGCGGCGCGATTTTCCTATTGGTCATGACGTTACTCATGGGATGTGTCAGTTACGTTGTATAAATGTAGGTGTATGTGGGTCATTCAGTATGATTTTATCTAAGTTCGACATCGAGCAACCATGGGCAGCAGCAGAATCTCTAGTGACGTCGTTATCAGGGGCGGATGCGGCGGTGAGCGCGTCGCCGGAAATGGCGGGCGTGTCGACGGAAACGGTGACAGCGCGCATGCGTCGTGTGACCTAGGTACGGGTCCCGCGATCATTCTTGGCGCGCCAATCAAACGTCGTAGAAGGCATGTGGCTGACGATGCTGCAGGCCCCCGCGTTTGGCTGTACGAGGGTTCGCTAGGGTATGTTTACGAGTTTAAATATAGTGAGGGGAGGGTCGTGTTTCTCGGGGAAAATGTGTGTACCGGGGAGCGGTGGGGTCAGGGAGGGTCGTGGGCTATGACTGTGGAGGACTGGATGATATTTCGCACTGAGATATGTACCGATCTCAACCACCGAGGCGCTGAGAACGATACTTATGTCATACAGTGGGCCAGTCCTGACAGTCAGCAGTTATTCAGGGTATTCGCCAATCGTTTTGATGCGCACGCGTCAGATTTCATTCTGATAAGAGTGTGTGATGACAGAGAGCAAATTGTATCGCGGCGTAATCATACAGAGTGGGACATACACCCCTATCCGGTGTGGTCTGGCGACAATATCTCATGGTTTAAGGACTTCTGTTTTATCCAGTGGGCTGACTGGTGGGGCCTGCAAGATGTGTTCGCCAAGATTGACAATGCAATCAGCGAGGACGAGGGTATCTCAGATGCTAGTGGGGTTAGGAGATGCTTGCTTTATGATGACGTGGAATTTCCTGAGGAAATGTGTCTCTCGCCTGCTGAGCAAGGTGCGACCCAGAGCCTGTGAGACAGGACGGTAAGAATCTGCAGACCTATGCGGGGGTCAGGTGTGTGTTTGTGTGTGTGTGTGTGTGTGTGTGTGTGTGTGTGTGTGTGTGGTCAATAGTGTTTAACGTTGTATTTCATATTTCTAAAAAATAGAGATTGACGGGCCCATGACTCTGGAGGCGGAGCAGGAATTGTATCGCTGGATTCACCCAACATCAACGCCGCGCCCCAGAGATGAAGATGCAGAGAGATGCAGAGATCTTTGTAAAGATGATGGAGAATGGAGTAACGCATTTGCTGTACAGAGCATTAGCTCAATGCTGGATCGACCGGGAGAAATGGTGACGGGCCTGCGAGGTTGACTGTCTGTCCCAGGAAAACCACGAGTGTCTTTACGGGTTCCCTGCAGAATTCATGGAGCGTCGTTTTGACTTTGTTATGGAGAGGTTGTGGTCGGCCCGCTTCATTCCTGCTCTCTCAGCATACCTGCGCAAGAATGGCATGGCTGTCGAAAACGCCAGGATCGCAGGGGCTGCTGAAGTTATTCTGCAAAACCAAAAGACCTCAGAGAAACGCATCAAACCTGAAGAAGTCTGGGGCTTCAAGAATTTTGCTGAAATTGAAAATCTGTCAGTCCTCGTGGACACCTGGGCAGCAGGGGTAGTGTGAAAACAGCATTGTACCAAGTCTATCCGTTGTTATTGTGTTTTTTCATTAAACGCCACTGTATTCATTAAATATCTGTGAAGTGGTGTTTTGATGTTTGTTCATTCATTCTTTCATTGTGTATGTTTTATCATATAATACTGTCTGATATTTGTGAAGCTCTCCATCATTAAACACCACTGTATTCATTAAACGCTACTGTATTCAATCATTAACACCGTCTGGGTACCATGCTGATGATTGTGAATAAAAAACATGAGCTTTGAAAAGAAACTAGTCATTATTTTACACGATGGAGGGGGTGATGCACAGAATTTATCATGATCCATCCCACCCCGGTGGTCTATCGGGTATTAATAAGCTGCGCAATGCAGTTAGATCAGACGTAGGGGCTAATCCTGCATTATCTGATGTCAAAAAATATCTATGGGGACAAGATGCATACAGTTTACACGCACCCAGCAGGAAAAATTTCCCCAGGCGGCGAGTGTTGGCGGGAGGGATAGACCGACAGCATCAGTGCGATCTTGTGGACATGAGTGAATATGCTGCAGAAAACGATAAAGTGCGCTATCTATTAATGTGCATCGATGTATTTTCAAAATATGCCTGGGTTCGCTGTCTAACATCAAAGAGCGGGCCTGTTGTAGCCGAGGCATATAAGAGCATACTGAATGAAGGACGAGTGCCACTTAGGCTGCAGACTGACCATGGGGCAGAGTTTCACAACCGTCACTTTAAACAGTTGTTGAAAAAGCACAACATTGTACTATTCTCTACATATAACCAAACTAAAGCCAGCGTCGTGGAGAGGTTTAGCAGAACGTTTAAAGGGCGGATGTGGCGTTATTTAACAGATGTTAATTCACGAAGATATATTGATAAAATAGACGATCTGGTGCGGGCATTTAACTCGGCATATCACAGGTCAATTAAAAGATCCCCAGTATCTGTGAATAGAGAAAATGAGAAAGAGGTGATCAAGAAGCTGTACAGGACCAAGGATGAAATCCGCCCGCTACCATTCAAATTTGAGATAGGCGACACAGTAAGGATTTTAATACATAGAGGGGTGTTCAGGAAGGGGTACCATCAGACATTCACAGATGAAATTTTCACTATAAAAGGACGCCGACTGACAACCCCCGCTGTTTACAGCCTTCAGGATTTATCTGGCGAGTCTGTGAAAGGGGGGTTTTATCAGGAGGAGCTGCAGCCAGTGATTGTAGATCCAGACAAACCCTATAAGATAGAGGAAATAAGAGCCAGACGCCGTGGCAAGTTTCTAGTAAAATGGCTTGGATGGCCCGAGAAATTTAACACCTGGGTGGATGGCAGAGATATCCAGAACATCTGAGAGAGAGATAAGCACCATAGGACAGTACGGTCACGCTGTAATCAAGAGCGCCCCGGCGCCATCACCCTACAGCACTGTCAACTATCAAAACCTGGGGTGGATTAACACCTACTGTGATCAGAGGCTTGAAGGATCAAAAGGAACATTTGTAAACAGTAGAGTGTCAGCATGGAGAAGCGCCGGGCTGCAAGCTTCCATGTAACTCTCCCAAGTAATGCATCGACAAAATTATATCCCAACAACAAGATTTGGTGTTACAGGGTACACTTAGCCAAGGCAATACAACTGGACGACACGTATGAAGTGGGGCTTTCAGAAATACAGTACCCCGCGACGTGGCGCAGCTTCCCCAAAGATGACGCATCTATTTTGATAAAAGCACCAAGAACCGGGAAGGAAAACATGATCACAATTCCTGTAGGACATTATGACAGTGTGGACAGAATAGCACAAGAATTCAACAACGCGTGTGCGCTAGACGCAGGCACTATGTTTATAAAAACGCGCTACAATCAGATTTCACAGAGTCCAAATATCTGGTGCTGAAGGGCTGGTGCTGAAATTTAAAGGCCGGCTTGCTAGGATACTGGGGTTTGATCCGGATGAAGCAGCCCATAGTATCCCAACCTGGGCGAGAATATTCACAGCACCACACCCTGCGGATATCCATGCAGGATTGTATAATATCTTTGTATATTCAGATATTATCGAACATCAGCTGGTGGGTGACACGTGTGCACCATTACTCAGATGCGTTAATATAACAGCGGAGAAACGAGGTAAAATACACACAGTCCACTTTGACAAGCCAGACTATACACGCCTCTCCAAACACCGGATCGATTGCATAGAGCTGTCGTTGAAAAACGACCAGGACGAACACGTCCCATTTCTCTTTGGAAAGGTTATCGTGAAATTACATTTCCGCCCTGTGAGACCATGATGAGGTGCCCATACACGCCCGATAACGGTGACAGGCTGCTGAGATATTATCAGAATCAGGCCGTTGGAGAGCTGCACGGGTTCGCGGGGGCCCACACCCAATACGGGAACGGGCTCGGCGGATTATTCCGGAACCGCAAAGCCACATTTAAAATCAGCAGCGGCTAATATTGCAGGAGATGTAATGAGTAATATTTCACGCAAGCTGATGAATGGGAAGCAGGAGGGGGGAGGTGTTGCTGTGTATACCCCACGGAGCCTTAAACGACCTCCTGGGGAGCCGGCTAAAACTCACAGTCAGAGCAAAAAGGCGCGTAAAACAGCTAGTGGCTCTGTCAGACGGGGCAGAAAGGCTCCAGCTGTCAAGCGGCGCAGATCGAGATCAATACCCATATTGGTCGGTTTCTCCTGAAAAACGCCAGCAGAGTGCTTTATTCACGTAGTCAGGTTCAGGCGCCCTTCTCTGTGACCTGTGGGGAGCACTGTCTGTTTTTCTTGAGCCACATCCAGAAAGGCATGAGCTACAGCAAGTTTATTAAAAAATATGGCAGCAACCTGGCTCGCAATGACCAGAGGGTCTCAAGCTTTGTCGCTGGAATTAGACCTGCATCTGTACACAACAAGTTTACATGTGTTCAATGTGTATTTCTGAGATGATGATAATAAATGATATTAAAGATAGTGTGTGTAATGAGCCAGTACACTGCGTGTTTAAATGTATTCAATGTGTATTTCTGAGATGATAATAAATGATATTGTTGTATATTGATTTGTGGTGTGTTTTTATTTTAACAATGAGATAAAATAAAGACCTTGTACACAGAAATACATTCAAAATGTTAGAAAATTTATTACAGGTCAGAAAATATTTCAAAAACACATACAGTAGGACAACAAATATTTCGTGAATACATTCACCATATCAGAAAACATTTCAAAAAATACATTCAACAGGTCAGAAAACATTTCAAAAATACATTCAACAGGTCAGAAAACATTTCAAAAATACATTCACCATATCAGAAAACATTTCAAAAATACATTCAACAGGTCAGAAAACATTTCAAAATACATTCACCATATCAGAAAACATTTCAAAAAATACATTCAACAGGTCAGAAAACATTTCAAAATACATTCACCATATCAGAAAACATTTCAAAAAATACATTCAACAGGTTAGAAAACATTTCAAAAATACATTCACCATATCCGGAATTTATTACAAACACATTCAATATGTCAGATCATCACCATCATTACAAATAACAGGGCAGAAGAGTCAGTATTGAGCCCAGGGCCCAGAGGAATGTTTGTGACGTGCAGCCCTTAGGGGCCTTGGTGATGGTGTGACAGTTCTGCTTTTCTTTACACTGGTGTATGAGGAGCTAGAGTCTAGCTCATCTTTACCTGTCTTATACTCCTGTATGACCCGTCGTGCCAGGGTGTTTGGTACTGCTGATATTGGCACATTCAGATCTGCAAGTGTTTTTAGAAACTGCTCCCAACCGTGAGGAGTCAGAGACCCTGAGACACGATGGGGTGCAGTGACTCTTTTAATTAAATCGTGTAAGTGTGTGCCTCTGATCGTCTGATTGTTGATTCTGACCTCACCCTGGGCTGTCCATGAAAACACATCTGGTGATCTAGACAGTGCAGACATGATGTGCTCTGCATTTTTTCTCTGTCTCTTGGGAACATGTTTCAACACCTCATCAGCCACCAAATCACGCACCCTGCTCTCATCGCTGGGCGCTCCCACACTCTCATCACCACCATCACTATCTCCTGCAGACCCTTGCACGGGAGGTGGCAGTGACAAAGTCAACACACTCTTTTCACGCTCCCCCTGTCTCACAAGTGCAAGGTACCTCTGTAGAATCGCAGCATACTTTTTGGCCTTCTCATACACATCAAGCCCTTGGTCATATAAAACATCAGTCATCTCCCGGTCAAGGTCATTCTGAGCAGCCTGCCTTATGTTACCGCTGGCCTGGTTTTGCTTTAACACCTCCAGCTGTTGATGCGGTACAAGATACATTTTCTGAGCATGCTCCATATCTATCTATTGGCGATGAGGCTGATGATTGCAGGTAAGGCTGCTCCTAACAGCGAGACGAGGAAACCTCCTGACTGATTGATAAGCTTCCTCTTCCTGATGCCTGATAGTTTTCTGTCGGCCACAAATCTGATCACTGATTTACGCTTTTTCAGCTCTGTATACTGCTTGTCGCTCAGAGGAATATTCCCCTTTAACACATTGAGGGCAATCTCACACAGAGCGGTAATAAAGTCCTTGTCACAGCTGTTTATGATGGCCCGGCGTTGCCTCGGTGCTGATTTATAGAGGAGCTCCAACAATGGTAGATTTCTACGCATGCAGTGAGACATTGTCACTTACCCCGTCTGGGGATGTACACAACCTGCTGGGTAGAGAGCAGGTTTGTTCTAAGTCTCAGATGGTCAGGTGTCTTTGCTTTATAATCAATTAGTAAGTAGCCGTATGCTGCACTTGTGGCGTCACTGAACGCCTCTAAAAAGTATTTTGTATTACCAGGGTACATCTGACGTGCAATCAGCGACACCTGGTATCTGTCACGAGGGTTTTTGAACAAAACCAGATAATTGGTGTTTAAACTGATAGTGCGGCTGGCTTTACCCTGTATGAACAAATTCTGTACTAGATAGATGCAGCTGAGATTTCTGTGATGCACATATTTCGTGAATACATTCTGCACCTCCAAATTACCGCTGGCATCATTCATCAGATCATCAATAACCAGGAGGTTGTTTTTGTCTGGAGGCAAAAGGGTGTCGTCACACAGCGACTCAGGCAGACCGTTGACAAAATTTATGTCAACAATCTTTAGGAGTTGATCGTACGCTGCCTGCCAGCATGAATAGATATAGACAATATTATCAATTCTGTGTGAGATGAGACTCTGTGCATTCTCAATGAGCGTTTTGACAAAGACAGTCTTCCCGCTATTGGAGGGGCCACTTACGATCAGGCTGAAAGGGTGAATTAGACGCCCGTCAAATTCCATCTTAGTATCCATAAGGCAATGTTCTGTAGTCAGGCAGGACCCTGCGTTTGTTGTAGACTACACGAACTTTCTTTGAGACACTGACATTCTGCAAATGGAACTTTCTCTTATCACGTCTGATGGTGTCAGTCTCTGTGATGATGTGCTTGTCTGATTGCTGATCAGCCACAAATTATTTAACAAGACCGGCTAGAGACTCCTGAGTCACAACAGATGCGTTATTTGAATTCAGAGTCACCCCTTTACATTTCACATGTCTCTTCCCTCTCTGAGTATGATAAGCGTAGCATTTGGGTCCACCTGAGACAAACTCTGTAATAAAATCATCCTCCCCGTCACCACCACCATCACACAGCTCATCTGTCAAGTCACCTAGGTAAGGGCCTAGACTTGGCATCCACTCGCCGGGTCTAGATGTGAAAACGACAGAGTCAGTATCACAGTACAGCACACGCTCCTGCAACTTGTCCAACAGATCGTAGAGCATCAGTCTGGCATGGGCAGTTGTCACAGCACCAATAAACACATTCACATCACTGGCCCTGCTGTCTTGGTCATCACTATGACGCCACTGAACCATGGCTACTTCATCAGATATGAAGCAAAACTGTCTGACATCAAAATGATCACTAAACATTAGCTCTGTGAATCGCTCAGCCTCAGTGATCAACTCACACGTGCCCATGTTGGTCCTCATGCTGAAACGCCCCCACAATGAGTTTAGCAGAAGCTTGTTACAGCTCCTGACTGCTTTATTGACCATGATCTTGTCAGGATTTAGTCTTATACCTTCATGGGCTTCGTAGTCCCGGACATACTCCTGCTTTTCCTCCTCTGTCTTGACATTTTTGGGGTACCCAGAGGCCTCCTGTTTACATTTCAAAAAGGTTTTAACATAACGTGTTAGACTTTTTCGGAAAATGCCACACTTCATCAATGTACACAAGCTGGTAGCCCTTCTCAATAGCTTTTTCAAGCTCAAAGGACACCCACGTCCCCGTCAGCTGTCTCTCACAGTCGGTGTGACTGCAGACAGTGTCCTGATTCAGCTCCTCGCAGCACTTGCGACAGAGGGGGAACATGAGCTTGTGATGGGACCTGTATGGCAAAACAGGATGGTACAGGCCTCTAGGGGGGAGAACAGTACACTTGACAAAGCCAAAATAATTTTCAGTGCTGTCAAAATTGCCTACAATTATCTCGGGATGGCCAATTGGATAATCTTTCTTAGCCTGCACGGTGGGATACAGGCTCGTGAAATCGTAGTAATGTACTTTTTCTCCCTCTGCACACTCAGTCACATGCAGGAGCTTCATAGCATTTGTCCTCCCGCCAAATAGTGCATCCCTAGGATTCAGGCGCTCAGGCTTCTTGTAGTCTGCAAGAAAGGCCCTGACGTCTGGATCTGTCTGCTTTATCAGATTCCACTCACACTCCCACATCACAACCACACTGACACCATGACAGACCCGCAGAGCTTCAACTTTGTTGTTAAACTGTGCGTACAGCCCGACATTATTCTCGGCTGCGGATTCTGGGTAGCATTTTATACACCTGTGATAATAGCAGCCTGCAAATTCAAAACATGTGTTTGAGGCATCATCAAATCCGTCAACACAGTAGGACCCAATCTTGTGTTCACCACCTCTCAGAGCATGTCTGATCACCCTCTTTTCAGAATAGGCCACGTATTCGAGCCATTGCACAGACACATCTGAGAAAGCCTTATTACATTCGAGATACATCCCATCATAGGTGAGGGGCAGTGTGTCCTGAGGCAGGAAGAGCTTCTTTAAAACACCCATACAACTTGATGCCAGAGTCGTGAACACAAAAGGGTCAGTCTCAGTGCACTGGATGAAAGCTGTGCGGTAAATCTTGCAGGCCTTGCGCAATACCGCAACATCATTTCGACAATAATAAGCCAGCTCAGCCTGCATTTTAAAAGTGCCATCTTTAACTCCATCATACCACTGCATGAATTTCACCTGCTCACTCTGAGGCATCTTGTCATACCCATAATGCTCTGGTGAGGGGTAGGGGCCTTCATAAAACTCATTTTCAACAGTGTTGAATTTGTGAGGAAAGTAGCCTTTGGCCATTTCTTCAAAGCCTAATGCTGCAGGTGTCTTAGCCAGACTCATAGGCAGAAAGCTGTATGAATCGATCCAGCGCTGGTTGTAGTCCTCGTCATACATCATAATGACTCGACTACCTTTCATGATGACTAAGGGAGTAATGCATTGTCTCACAAGATACTCGAGCACGACATAACTGTCAAAACCAGCCGCGTTGTGCGCAATGAACGTGTACCCCTTGTACTTTTTGCGTCTAAACTGGCTGATAAATGCAGCCACACAACCAACCCCTGTGTAACAAAACGGGTACGGTTCAACCTTTTCATCCATCTCCATGGCGCAGACATAATTTGCTTCATGTCTCCCGTCATGGTATCTGGTTTCAAAGTCATACAGGATGTATTTTTCAGAGGGTTCCTCCTCTTCCTCTTTAGGCGGAAGCGCTGGATATAACACTGATGTACCATCCCCCCTCTAAGAGCACCGCAGTGCCTACACCGCGGGGCTGTACATTTGTGTCTAGGGCTCTGTTTACAGATCCTGTAGATTTTTCCACACTCCTCACAATATTTAACTGTAGTGCAGGGAATCATGTTGTGTTTAGGGTCAGGTAATCTGTGATTGTTGAAGCACTGCATTGATTTACAAATGCGCTTGCATAGATCACATTTGATTGTGGGGCCTGATTGCTGTTCACATGTGGTGAAGCATACATTACACCTGTGTAGGCAATTATGTAGTAAGGGTGTCTCGTATGTGTTATAGCAGAGTTCACAGACATACGAGCCGCCAAAAAAACCTTTTGGGTTGGTTATCAGGTAATAGTGCTCAGCGTGTAGATACAGCCACACGGTGCGCGGGTGTGGGGTTCCGTGTGTCTGGAAGCAGATTGGCCGTTTTCTAACAGCACCAGCACCAGCTCCGCCGTGATGAAAAATGATTATCTTTGCATCTATTTCCCTCTCAAATCTAGTGACATCACTAAAACCCACCTGCTGTTTGGTGGAAAGACCTACAGATTCCTGTAGTTCTTTAGCTCTGTGTAATATTTCCAGAGCCCCCATTGAGGGATTTTCGGCTCTGATAATACACATACTGAAACATAAATTGTTGTCTGAGGCGTCATTATCAGGATCATACAAATGCTTTCCCTTCCTAGCCAGAATTTCACTATAAGGCACCCTCCCCAGCTTGAGCCGTGTGCCTCCACCCCTCCCTTCTTGTGCCACACTGACCACAAACTCCAGGTCCCCGTCTGACAATGAATCATCATTGCTCTGGATCGCTTGAGCAACTTCATCAACAAAGGCGTCGACGTCATAGCCATTACTGGTCCTCAAGACCGCCTGCACGTCACTAATCAGGGAGGGCCCCCTCAACACGACATTCAGTACACTACCAGCCCGCGATACTTCAATAGCCCTATCTATAACACCGGTTAGACGTTCCCTAACAAGCGCAGGAATCTGTTCAGGGTGAGTATCTATGTCAATGTCCCTAAAGTGTATGGGTTGTCTCAATTCTAAAGCATCAAATGCCGGAATATCCCTGATTGTGATTAAACCAGCGCCATGCTGAAGACCATTAGGACTGGAGGGGGTGTTAACAGTAGACCCATCTGTCAGAGGAGGGTCTGAGATCAGTGAACCAGCCACAGAGGCCTGCTGCCCCTGCAGCTGTCGAGGAGACTCTGGATTAGCATCAGCAGTAGCAGCAGCATCATCACATAGCACACAATGATCATATGGAATCGCATCAGGTACTAGGGCCTGCTGTCCCTGCTCGTATGTAGGACTAGTGACATGCAT
Source organism: Mastacembelus armatus (assembly GCF_900324485.2). Classification (NCBI taxonomy): domain Eukaryota; kingdom Metazoa; phylum Chordata; class Actinopteri; order Synbranchiformes; family Mastacembelidae; genus Mastacembelus; species Mastacembelus armatus. The sequence continues at coordinate 23,292 of NW_022872876.1, read as the reverse complement.
CAGACAAGCAGGCTGTGAAACAGCATTACCAGCATCATCAGATACTTCATCATCATCATCATCTGCAATGTCACACACAGCCCTCTGATTGTTTTCTTGCTGAACAATGACTGCAACACCGGGGGCATCAGACGTCAGAGCAGGGCGTTTAGCCACACCGCCCTGTGGAAGAAGGCCAATTCTTCTCTTGAGCTGCACAAACTTTTGGCGTGTGTTTTCAGCCCATCTGTCAAAATCTGTGGTGCTTAATGAGGCATTGAGATATTCTGTCTTTGGTGGCGGATGGATGTTCAACATGTTCATTAACTGTGTGTTTTTGGTACGCATTTCAGCAGCCCAGCGTGAGAATTGATCATGTGTCATTGCCCTCATTGTTGTTGAGCCAATATCAGCACCAGCAGCCCCACCATACAGGTTATCACACCCTGCCATTTCTGTCTAGAGAGGTAGAATACAGAGTTTGTGCGTCTGTTATGCAGTCGGCTAAAACTGGTACAGCATGCGTGACATACGATTCTAGTCGCGAGAGTTTTGTGTCATTGTGCTTCACTGCAGCACAGAGATTTGTCAATAGTTCTAACACAGCTTGGTTTACCAGGACCGTGTTATCAGCACTGGCCGGTGTGCTAGCATCTGTTGTAGCAGCAGCAACAGCAGCAGCAGCAGCAGCAGCAGGTGCTACAGCTGATGCACCACCAGCAGAATCAATATCTAGAGCTGACACACCGCTAATCTCTGAAGCCGCAGAATAACAATCACTGTCTGACTCGCTATCTGATGAAGAACAAGTATCAGAGTCACTAGTGTACCCTGCATCAGCCGACCGCATAAGCATAGAAATCTGTTTGCCTCCCTTCCGGACTGGTTCAACAGGAGGTGGAGTAGGAGAAGGAACACTCTCAGAGTCAGAGTCACTACTACTACTATAAGCACCATCAGCTAGCCACTTAAGCATAGAAATTTGCTTCCCACCCTTCCGGACTGGATCAACAGGAGTAACATCAGGTGTATACAACAGCGACCTCTCACGCTCCACCTCGGCGGGTGGTGCGGTGTCCTGACTGTTCAGCAACAAATCATCAAAGTTTATGGTAGGAAAACACACAGCCACATCACCTTGAGATGAAACAGCTGCATCCTCCAGCACACCCCGAGTTGAGTCAGATGCTGTAGAATCCTCCTGAAGATGCAGTGGCCAGGCTGTAGCGTCCTCCACCTGTTGCTGCTCCAAAAAGAAAGTGGCGGCTGCAGTCTCAGCGACCCACTCCGATCCCCAAAGTTCACTCTCCTTATCGACCACCGGTGTCGCTGTAACACAAGAATCGGTCTTCTTCTTCTTCTGCTCCTCCTTCTTCTTCTTCTTCTTCTGTGCAGATCTTGCAGGGGCAGCTCTCAGTCTCTTGGCCGGTTGAAAATCATCTAGATATAAAGACAGACAAACCGTTTGAAAACCATTTAAAAACAGCGTTATAAACAACTCGTTTATTTAAACGTGTTGAAATGCATTTTATATCAATCTCATACCCTCACTATCGTAATCCCAGAGCTGTCTGCTTATCACACGCTCACGACACAGCTCGTCCTTCCTCTGCACCCCCTCCGGAGCCAGTGGTCGCTCCGCGACTCTCGAGCGGCTGGGTAGCACAGGGCCGCTGGGGCTTGCTCCTCCGCACACAGCGCTCTCGACACCCTCTACATTACCAGATAGGATAAAAGATAATTAGCTACACACATACCATTACTATTTTTTTTTAATATAAACCCGCCATCACATGCATACTCACCCCGACTGTTTATTTCAGTTAAAACAGCGTGCTCTCTGCGTCTCTTTAAAGACAGACGGCCTCTTTGCGGCCCTCCAGGATTTTCTGTGAAGCACACCAACATTTTGTAAAAACCACAACTTTCTGATCCTGCTTTAAAACAGGGATACACGTAAGAATAACTCTCACCTTTATCACGCAGGTATGCTTCGCCACGATCATCCGACTCAGCGATGGTCCCTGTTGAGCGGACCCATATTTCCATTAGATTCCCTCAGTAAGAGCATCACCCAAGATAAAACATATTATAAAATATATATATATAAAAGACGGATACATACCTCCAGCAGATGCTGATGATGATTGTGGAGAATCCTCATCCAGCAACGAAATGGATGCGGTACCTGACGGAGTCACGCTATTTTGAAATACAATGTATTCGCTGCAGACGATCTGATATACACGCTATTGAATCGTATAAACCATAAAATCGTCGTCATGCTCTCCACCCACCGGGCGGCGCAATTTTCCTATTGGTCATACCTATGTCTGTGGGTTGTGGCGTGGTGACACGCTGCCGATGCTGGTGTGAGGGTGTGTGTCATGTGTAGCGGGTATTTAAATACCTGCAGAAGGCGCCTGAGGGCCTTTTCTATCGCTTGTTTTATTAGCAAGAATTGTAGGGAACAACCATGATGATCTTTCCGTCAGGTACGTGCGTCGTTTGTTCCACTATCTTTATGACTGTCATAAATAACGGCCATAAAAAGTGACCCCCCTTAATAGCCCCCGCCACATAAACCATTATATACTACTTTTTATATCGTCTCCAAATTAATTTTTTAGTATTGATACAAAACATTAAAGGAAGCACACAGTGGTTTGGTGTTGAACATTTCCATAGATGCATAAACTGAACACTAGACGCCAAGTCTCTTTTCTTAACCGCACAAACTGCATGTATAGTGAGTAATGCGCTTGTTTAGTTCCAGGGAAGAACCAAAGAGGATGAAGATCACATCATACGTAACCAGTTCAACAAAAACATGTGTAGCAGCACCAACCAACTGCCTTGCAACCTTTAGGTGTAGCAGATGATGGTTTCGATCCATCGTTCTCAGCATTATGGGTCCAGCATTCTCCCGCTGCATCACTATGCTTTGAACTTTAGTTGTGTGGGTGGGGCTTGTTATGCTGTTTTGTAAAATACAAACTTATTTGCAAGTTTGGATAACAGTGTTAAGTCATGACCTGGTTTATGGTATATAGCATTACAGCCTGACGAATCCCGTCCCTCGTTCTCTGACATTCGCAGCCAGTCGTCATCGCCCCCTCTCCAAAACTGTCAGCCAATCCCTGCTCTAGCTTGCGTCATCTTCTGCCTAGCAACCAATGAGCCAAGAGCGTCAAGCAAAAAGTCTTCTGTGTTTGAATTGAGGTTTGAAATAAAGGAAAAGAAATAAAAAATGAAAAGGCTAGAAAAAGAACAATATTTCATATATATGTATTATGCGTTATATGTGAATTCCTGCAGTATGAGTGCAAGGATTTAACTCATGCATCTTTCTGAGTCCACAAAACACATAGATTGCTTGAAGATGAAGGCAATACCGAAGGCAATACACACAAAATAGTCAGTTGTGTGGACAACCCTATGGTTTGTGTCTTGTTTCCATGGTTAATGGTTAATGGTTAGTCTGGACTTTGACTGAGTTCAAATCTCAATGGGATCTGGCTTTAAAAAATCCTGTGGTGCTGCATATCAACATCTCACTGTTCTCAAAACATCCAAACATAAAAGAAGGAACTTTCTTCTTTTATATCAGAACCTGATATAAAAAGTTCAAACCTCTAACAGGGCTTCTTCTTAATGCCCATCTGAAATGATGTGCAGTCATATGTATTTTGCTTTGTTTAGACAGTCAGTCTGACAGGTCTGTGTCCCTAACAGAGTACTTGAAAATAACTCAGTTTAGGAGTTAGTCTCTTTAAAAGAATGAGAAAGCATTAGTGTGACAGTCTCTGTGGTGTAATAGGCTCGGCTGTTAATCAAAAGGTTGGTGGTTCATGTCCTCCCAGGGGATGTGAGTCTTCTGGCAATATTTGTTCGGTTTGCACACAAGTGAGTTGAAAGTCAGGAAGACATGCCTACAAGCAAGTAGCGCAGCTTTGATGGTGAAGAATTGAAGCCATTCCTCTCACAATCATTCCAAGACTGTCTCTGTGTTGCAAGTCTTCAAGTGACTTTGACTGAAACAATGGTGGTTTGAGCTCAACCAGGACAGTTGCACTTTGTCATGGCAGGATGTTTATCTATTGAGTTAGACTCAAAGCTTTACAGAAGAGGATTATGGCCACTGTGATATTTTTCTGAGGAAAAAAGTCACAATTCAGACAAAAAGAAGAATTCTAAGAAGAAAGAAAAAAATATGAATTTTGAGATTAGCGTGAAAATTCTAATGAAAAGATGCAAACATCTAGTACAATAATACACAGTGATTGATATGTATAAAAATACTACTAAAACAATAAAAACATGTGATGTAACACGATTCTTGGTAATGTTAACACAATATATTAACACTAAATAACAACCTCTCAAGGTTTGATTGTAGATGTAATAGATCATTTTATAGCTGGTTAGTCAATATTGCAGTTTTTTGACACTTGGGTTCAAAGAAACACTATAATAACATCAACTCTGAATGGAACCCCCACATAACCAACATACTGTTTCTTCCCAACTGTGTGTCATTGTCAGCATCATAATTGAAGGTGAAGCAAAGGGTGGTTTCATCGACCTCTGGGTTATGAGCGCAGCGCACTTCCGCTGTGGACTACATAACGTGGGCGGAGGAAAAGCGGTTGAGGTTGTGGGTGGTAAGCCTGGACCTGGAAAAGGCCTTTGATAGGGTGAACTGGGCTTTCTTGTTCGAGGTGATGGGAAGAATGGGGTTTGGGGAGGAGTTCGTGGGGTGGGTGAAGACGTTATATAGGGGGGTGCGGAGCAGGGTGATGGTTAATGGAATGATGGGCGAGCCATTTTTAGTTCAGGCAGGGGTGCGGCAGGGATGCCCTCTGTCCTCGTTGTTATTTGTTTTATATATGGGAGTGATTAGGGAGGATAATAGGATTAGGGGATTAGCGGCTCCGGGGAGGGGGCAGGATTAAGGTAACGCAGTATGCGGACGATACGACGCTACTGTTGGATTCGGAGGAGAGTTTGAGATGTGCATTGCAGATATTCGAGGATTTCGGGGAGGCCTCCGGAGCGAAGCTGAATAGAAAGAAGAGTCATGTAAAGTGTTTTGGGAAAGAGATGGACAGGAGGGTGGAGGAGGTGGAAGGCATTGGCTACTGTACAGGGCCACTGCGGGTGTTGGGGGTGTGGTTGGAGGAAGGGAATAGAGGGGGAAAGAATTGGGAGGAGGGAATAACGAAATTAAGGGGGGTGCTAGGGAGGTGGAGGAAGAGACGGTTGACACTGACGGGGAAAATACTGGCGGTGAAGGGAGAAGTATTGCCTGCCTGAACATCCGGGTAAGCGAATCACTTTTGTCTTGCAGGCGTGTCGTGTTGTGTGTGTTGTGTGGTTCGTCTGCAGACTGGCGGCAGACTAGCTGTGGTTTGGCACACCTGGGAACCGGCTAGACTTTGAACGGTTCACTGGCTGCTGCATTCCGGTGCTGGTCGGGTACCTTTCTGTTTTGACCGGTGTTTGTTGCTATTTCCTGACTTAGCGCTCGTTGGCCTACCGGTTAGCTTAGCTAGCTAGTTAGCTTGCTAACATGGCCTCTCCCTCTCTCTCTCTCGGTGTGCCACATGTTTAATTATTCCTCTGCCTCCTTTAGCGATAATGATACCTGTATTAAGTGTAAGGTTCTGTTAGCCTTGGAGGCGAGGATCACTGATTTGGAAGCGCGGCTCCGCACCTTCGAACAAAAGCCAGCTAGCCTAGCCCCGTTAGCTGGTGTGGAGCCACCGAGCTCAGGGTCTGTTAGCGGTCCAAGGGCAGCTCCGGAGCAGCCCGGAGAATTAGCCTGGGTGACGGTCCGAAGGAAACATACTCCTAAGCAGAAGCCTACGGCTCATCACCTGCCTGTTCATGTTTCTAATAGATTTTCCCCGCTCAGCGACACACCCGCTGAGAAACCGACTCTGATAATTGGCGATTCCATAGTCAGGAACGTGAAGCTAGAGACACCAGCGACCATAGTCAAATGTATTCCTGGGGCCAGAGCAGGCGACATCGAGGCAAATCTGAAGCTGCTGGCTAAGGCTAATCGTAAATATGGGAAAATTATTATTCACGTCGGCAGCAGTGACACCCGATTACGCCAATCGGAGGTCACTAAAATTAATGTTGAGTCGGTGTGTAACTTTGCTAAATTAATGTCGGACTCCGTAGTTTTCTCTGGACCCCTCCCCAATCTGACCAGCGATGACATGTTTAGCCGCATGTCGTCGTTCCGCCGCTGGCTGTCTAGGTGGTGTCCAGCAAACGATGTGGGCTTCATAGACAATTGGGCCACTTTCTGGGGAAAACCCGGTCTGGTAGTGAGAGAAGGCATCCATCCCACTTTGAATGGTGCAGCTCTCATCTCTAGAAATTTGGCCGAGTTTATTAGCCAACCTAAAGCCTGACAATCCAGGGTGGGGACCGGGATGCAGAGACTCAGTCTAAAACGCCTCTCTGCAGTTTCCTTAGAGCCGCCGCCCCCCTCAAACCACATAGAGACTGTGTCTGCCCCTCGAACATATAAATCAAATAAATCAGAAGTTAACAGAGAAGACTAGCCCCATGGTATAATTTACATATTCGTACCTTAAAGCAGGCATCACGAAGGCTGGAAAGGAAGTGGCGTTCCACAAACTTAGAGGAAATTTTTCTAGCCTGAAAAACAGTCTACTAACATATAAAAAAGCTCTCCGTAAAGCCAGAACTGCATACTATTCATCACTAATCGAGGAAAATAAGAACAATCCCAGGTTTCTTTTCAGCACAGTAGCCAGGCTGACAAAAAGTCACAGCTCTGTTGAGCCCAGTGTTCCCTTAACTCTCAGCAGTGATGAATTTATGAGTTTCTTTACAAATAAAATCACAACTATTAGAGATAAAATTCAGCAGATGCTTCCTATAGCTGCAATAAATGAATCTTCTACTACAGTAGCTCTTGAATCATCTGTAGGACCTCAGTTATGTTTAGACTGCTTCTCTCCCATAGATCTCTCTGAATTTACATCAGTAGTTGCTTCATCGAAATCATCAACGTGTCTCTTAGACCCCATCCCGACTAGACTGCTTAAAGACACCCTGCCATTAATCAACTCATCTTTATTGGACTTGGTAAATTTATCTCTAGTATCAGACTACGTACCACAGGCCTTTAAGACTGCAGTAATCAAACCTTTACTCAAAAAGCCTAGTCTTGATCCAGGAGTCTTGGCTAATTATAGACCAATATCCAACCTGCCATTTATTTCTAAAATCCTAGAAAAAGCTGTTGCTAAGCAGCTATCAGACCACTTACACAGGAATGAACTATTTGAAGATTTTCAATTAGGATTTAGAGCACATCATAGTACAGAAACAGCACTGTTGAAAGTTACCAACGATCTTCTCTTAGCCTCAGATAATGGACTTGTTTCAATACTTGTCCTCCTAGACCTTAGTGCAGCATTCGACACCATTGACCACAATATCTTATTACAGAGACTGGAGCATGTGATTGGTATCAGAGGAACAGCGTTAAAGTGGTTCCAATCCTATTTATCGGAAAGATTCCAGTTTGTTCATGTCCATGATGAACCTTCCACACGAACAAAAGTTAGTTATGGAGTTCCACAAGGCTCCGTTCTAGGACCGATTCTTTTCACCCTGTACATGCTTCCTTTAGGATATGTCATTAGGAAGCACTCTATTAATTACCACTGCTATGCAGATGACACTGCATAGCTGTGGTATATCAATATCTATCTATTAAACCTGTTAACACAAACCAGTTAACCAGACTTCAAGCCTGTCTAACTGACATAAAGGCCTGGATGACCAGTAACTTTTTACTTTTAAACTCGGAGAATACAGAAGTCATTATATTTGGGCCAAAAAATCTCAGGAATAACTTTTCTCAAATAATAGCTACTCTAGATGGCATAGCCCTGGCCTCCAGCACTACAGTAAAAAACCTTGGAGTTATTTTTGACCAGGACATGTCCTTTAACTCACACATAAAACAAATCTCTAGAACTGCATTCTTTCACCTGCGCAACATTTCCAAAAATAGGAACATCCTGTCTCAAAATGATGCAGAAAAACTAGTCCATGCATTTGTTACCTCAAGGCTAGATTACTGTAACTCATTACTATCTGGATGTCCCAATATCTCCATAAAAAGCCTCCAATTAATCCAGAATGCCGCAGCTAGAGTCCTGACAGGAACTAGCAAGAGAGATCATATTTCTCCTATATTGGCTTCTCTTCATTGGCTCCCTGTAAAATATAGAATAGAATTTAAAATCCTTCTTCTCACATACAAATCCCTTCATAATCAAGCTCCTTCATACCTTAAAGACCTCATAGTACCATATTATCCCAATCGACCACTTCGCTCTCAGAGTGCAGGTCTACTTGTGGTTCCCAGAGTTTCCAAAAGCAGAATGGGAGGCAGAGCCTTTAGTTATCAAGCTCCTCTCCTATGGAACCAGCTCCCAGCCTGGGTTCAGGAGGCAGACACTCTCTATATTTTTAAGGATAGACTTAAAACCTTCCTCTTTGACAAAGCATATAGTTAGGGCTGGCTTCAGGCAACCCTGAACCATCCCTTAGTTATGCTGCTATAGGCCTAGACTGCCCGAGGACTATCGGTGCACTGAGATCCCCTACCCTAACCCCCCCCTTTTCCCTTCCCCTCCCCTCTCTTCTCTCCTCCCACCTCGTGTATATTCCACCATTGAATCTTACTAACCTTGTGTTCTCTCTCTCCCCTAGTTTGTGCTCTCTCCCTTTCTCTCTATTCTCTCTGTACCTTCTGCAGGTGTCCCTGGTCCTGGAGCTGTATATCGCTGATGTGCAGTTACTGGTCCCACCAACCTGCCGTGTCTATTTGTTGTTTATTGTTGCTGTTCTTTTCTCTCTGCTCTATCCACTCACCCCAACCGGTCGAGGCAGATGGCCGCCCAAACTGAGCCCGGTTCTGCTGGAGGTTTTTTCTTCCGTTAAAGGGAGTTTTTTCCTCTCCACTGTCGCCAAGTGCTTGCTCATAAGGGAATTGTTGGGTTTTTAGTTTTAGTTTTTGTAAAGTGCCTTGAGATGATTTGTATTGTGATTTGGCGCTATACAAATAAAATTGAATTGAATTGAATTGAATTGAATTTTTCTTGTATCACTTTGTATATCAGTGATTCTCAAACTGTGGGGCGCGCCCCACTGATGGGGCCTGACGCCGTGACAGGTGGGGAACTTTGAACTCTGTATTATTTATTTAGAAGTTATTTTGAATAAATTTGAATATTTTAAGTTTGAAATAAGTTTCATTGTCATTTTTGGGGGTGAAATGGGGCTTGAAACTGTATGCTCGGCCTTAAGTGGGGAATGGCAGGAAAAGTTTGAGAACCATTGGTGTATATAATTGTATTATATTTGTCTTATCTTATTTTTACCTATGTTACTTTTTATCTTATTTTGCTATCGTCTTTTCAAGACGGTTTTCGGTATAACTGAGCTACTGTGACCAACTAATTTCAAACAAGAGGAGCAAGAAATCAAACTTTGAATGAACTAATAAAGAAAATGAGTAATTGATCGTGAACAGGGCGTCACATGGTCACTGTCCCACATGTTTCTGATCACAGAGGTCATAAACAGCAGGGTTCTGTGCTGTAATGGTTAGCACTCTGGACTTTGAATCCAGTGATCTGAATTCAAATCTCAGTGGGATCAGCTTAAAACAACAGCAAGGTCTTGTTATGAAACATGACTTACAATGTAGCTACCAACATAATGAAATCCTGAGACAGACAGTTCAATTCCCTTTACTGTGATAGTGCAGTCTCATTGGTCTGAGTGATGCAAGACTAATTTTTTTCTTTAAGTTAGTAAGTTTTAAAAATGTTTTATAAAATGGGAACAATAATTTCTTTTTCCTCCCAGCAAGAAGTCTAGGGGTAATCATGGACTCAGACTTGAATTTTAACAGCAATATTAAATTAACTACATCATCAGCATTTTACCATCTCAAAAACGTTGTCAGGTTCAAAGGGATCATGTCTAAACCAGACTTGGAGAGACTCATCCATGCATTTATCTCCAGCAGGTTAGACTACTCTAACGGCCTGCTCACAGGGCTCTCAAAACTAGAACCAGGAACTACAACCACATTACTCCTGTTCTCAGATCTCTGCACTGGCTTGCTGTCGCTCAGAGAATGGACTTTAAAACAGCACTTCTTGTGTATAAGTCTCTGCACCCCTGTACATCTCTGACATGTTGATGCCGTATGAACCATCTCGACCTCTGAGAACATCAAGGACAGGCCTTCTACTCATGCCCAGAGTCAAGACTAAACATGGAGAAAGAGTGTTTCAGTTTTATGCAGCTAAAACCTGGAATAGTCTTCCTGATGATGTTACACAAACCTCATCTCTGTCAATGTTTGAGTCAAGCTTAAAAACTTTTCTTTTTAGCTCTGCGTACAACAACTAAAAGTGTTTTATCTACATTATTTTTTCTCTAATTTCAAGTAAATTTCCTACTATTTACTGTTTCTCATTTTGATTTTTGCCAATGTACATTTAATGTGTCTTTTATTTCTGTAAAGCACTTTGAATTACTCTGTGTATGAATTGTGCTATATAAATAAACTTGCCTTGCCTAAGTATCTAAGTATTATATTTAAGAATTTACTAAATAATTTCCCAAATGCAACCACAGGGGGGCACAATCCAGTGTCTTCATGTGCCGGTCCCAGGTCCGGGTAAATGCAGAGGGTTGTGTCAGGAAGGTCCTCCGACATAAAATTTCAGCCACATCAAACATGTGAATCACAAATACGACTCCATACCAAATCGGTCCTAGCCCAGGTTAACAATGACCACCACTGGTGCTGTTGACCCACAGGGTGCCAGTGGAAACTGCACTACTGTTGGTCAAAGAAGGAGAGGAGGAAGGTGGGTTCGTAGGCAAAGAGAGAAGAGGAAGGGCAGGAGTGTAGGACTTAGTGTAGGGAGTCTGAATGTAGGGACTTTGTCAGGGAAAACTAGAGAGTTGGCTGATATGATGGAGAGAAGAAAGGTGGATAGCTTGTGTGTTCAGGAGACCAGGTGGAGAGGTAGCAAGGCCTATAGATTAGGAGCAGGGTTCAAGCTGCTTTATCATGGTGTGGATGGAAAGAGGAATGGAGTAAGAGTTATCCTGAAGGAGGATCTTGCTAGGAATGTTCTGGAGGTGAAGAGAGTGTCAGATAGGGTGATGAGTCTGAAGCTGGAAGGTGAATGTTGTCAGTGGTTATGCCCCACAGGCAGGATGTGAGTTAGAAGAGAAGGAGAAATTCTGGAGGGAAATGCATGAGGTGATTCAGGGTATCCCTAGTGGTGAGAGACTGGTGATTGGGGCAGATTTCAACACACGTTGGTCAGGGAAACGGAGGTGACGAGGAAGTGAAGGGTAAGTTTGGTATGCATGACAGGAATGCAGAAGGACAGATGGTAGCAGACCGCAAAAAGGATGGAAATGGCTGTAGTGAACACATTTTTCCAGAAAAGGGAGGAGCATAGGGTGACATATAAGAGTGGAGACAGGAGCACATAAGTTGATTACATTTTGTGCAGACGTTCCAACCTGAAAGAGATCAGTGACTGTAAAATAGTGGCTGGGGAGAGTGTAGCCAGACAGTATAGGATGGTGGTGTGTAGGATGACTGGTGGTGAGGAAGATGAAGAGGATAAGGGCAGAGCAGAGGACCAAGTGGTGGAAGTTGAAAACAGTGTTGTGTGGCTTTCAGTGAGGAGCTGAAACAGGCTCTGGGAGGTCAGGAGGTTGTTCCAGATGACTTTCATGCCAAGAAAGAGTATCACAGTTTCAATATTTGCTTTGAGAATTCTGATGGAGAAGTACAGAGAAGGCCAGAAGGAGCTGCATTGTGTCCTTGTAGATTTGGAAAAAGCGGATGACGGTGCTGAGAGAGGAGCTGTGGTTTTGTATGAGGAGTGACAGAGAAGTATGTTCGAGTGGTGCAGGACATGTATGAGAGCTGTAAGACAGTGGTGAGGTGTAGGGTGTAGGGGTCACAGAGGAGTTCAAGGTGGAGGTGGGGCTGAATCAAGGATCGGCTTTGAGTCCCTTCTTGTTTGCTGTGGTGATGGACAGGCTGACAGATGAGGTTAGACAGGAATCTGGACCATGATGTTTGCAGATGGCATTGTCATCTGTAGTGAGAGCAGAGAGCAGGTGGAGGAAACTCTAGAGAGGTGGAGGTTTGCTCTGGAAAGGAGAGGAACGAAGGTTAGTCGCAGTAAAACAGAGTACATGTGTGTAAATGAGAGAGACTCAAGTAGCATGGTGAGGTTACAGGGAGTAGAGGTGAAGAAGGTTGAGGATTTTGAATATTTAGGGTCAACCGTCCAGAGCAACAGAGAGTGTGGAAAAGAAGTGAAAAAACGTGTGCAAGCAGGTTGGAACGGGTGGGGGAAAGTGTCAGGTGTGATGTGTGACAAAAGAGTGTCAGCAACAATGAAAGGAAAGGTGTAAGAGACAGTGGTGAGACCAGCAATGTTGTCTGGTTTAGAGACAGTGGCACTGAGAAACAGACAGGAGGCAGAGCTGGAGGTAGCAGAGCTGAAGATGTTGAGGTTCTCTCTGGGAGTGACGAGGATGGATAGGATCAGGAATGAGTACATCAGAGGGACAGCTCATGTTAGATGTTTTGGAGAAAAAGCCAGGGAAGCCAGATTGAGATGGCTTGGACATGTTCAGAGGAGGGACAGTGAATACACTGGTAAAAGGATGCTGAGGAAGGAGGCCTAGAGGAAGACCAAAAAAGAGGTTCTTGGATGTAGTGAAGGAGGACATGAGGATAGTTGGTGTGGATGTGAAGGATACAGAGGATAGGGTTAAATGGAGGCAGATGATTCACTGTGGCAACCCCTGAAGGGAGCCGCCAAGAGGAGGAGAAGAAGAAGACAGCCAGTTCTGTGAGATACACTAAACCATAACCTAACTTTGGTCACTAGAGAATTGCTACCTAGAGGGGGAACTGATGTCCCACTGTGTTTGTGTGCTAACATGCAATAGAACAGTCTGTGTTCACATTTCAAAGAAAAACAGATTTGGACTCATTTGCTCAATGTTTATTTATATTTTTTTAAGATTGTTTGTTTGATAGAAATTAAAGAAAACAGCCTTTAAAAAGTGATGAAAGCCACTCGGCCTCAACAACTTGCTCATACAACTCTAGGCCAGTTGAAACTGATATATTTAAAAACAGAAAAATGTTTAAACATTTGTTTTATTTTCTAACAAGTGGAGGTTAAAGTGTGTTAATGGGTGTGGAAACTGTACAGAAATACTGGGGAGGTATAAAAAGTAATGTGTCCATTTATTATTGCAGAAGAACCAAATAGAAGGACCTATATTCAGATATCATGGCTGCACTAGCTACAACAATGACCACACAAACTTTTATAGACAACAAAAATACAAACTGCATTAAATACAGTGGAGGTGCACCTATTGTTTACTTCAGTGGCTTTGTTAAAATGTCCATATAAAATAATACCCTGAACCACACACAGTAATTCTATTTTTTAAAAGATGTATTTTCTTCTGTGCTTCAAGAGCAGTGTAAAATTTCATTGGCTGTAAATGAATTTCCACTATACATGACTGGCCCCAGACAGACTAACTCTTCTTCTATTCTATACAAAGAATTAGTCTGGAATGTCTTTGGTTGAGATCAATTTACAGGGGGGTGGCAATGGACACAGAATAAACGAATGAGAGAAATGAACGATATGACGTGTACGCTATCAGATGCAGCTACACAGAGATTGCGTCATAGCTACATTTCGTAAGCTCAGGATGAGTTTTCCATAAGTGATATTCAACAGTCAAGGCAAGAGCTCTGTTTTTGCACCAGCCTTGAAAGTTGGAGAAGTACTACAACATGGTAATTTACAGATGTTTATCCATTGGCTGGGAATCCAACCCAGACCTCCCACGTGGCAGACAAAAATTCTTCCATTGAACCACCAATGCATCTGGCTCGCCTAGAAACTGATGTCTCCGCAGCTTGACACCTGGTCTTATACATTTGATAGAGAGCAGTTTGTCCAGTGTCCTCCCTGGATCAAAAATCTCCATGTCACTGAATTAGTCTGGAATGTCTTCAGCAGAGATCAGTTTTCAAGGGGCCATGACACGCGCAGTAGTGTTGATACGCTAGTGAATATGTTGTCATTCAAAATTTGTGTATTTTTATAGTAACAATCAGGGTGGTCGAGCGGTCTAAGGCGCTGCATTCAGGTCGCAGCCTCCTCTGGAAGCGTGGGTTCAAATCCCTCTCCTGACAAGCCAGATCAGATTAGTGTGTTTCAAAAGACAACTTTGTGTCAAACTGCTTTAACCCTTTGGGGTCTGAGGGGGTTTTTGGGGCCTGGACAAATTTTGACATGTCCTGACATTTGTGCTTTTTTCAGTGTTTTTTAAACATATTAATGTCTAAAGTCTAATAACACTGTAATCAGCACAAAATTGGCTACAATAATATGTGAGCAGCAAGTTTATACATTATTGTGTTTTTGAGAAAAAAGTGTTTATGCATGGTTAGTGAAAAACTACAATTTTTTACTCACTGAAATAAGACCATAAAACACAAACAGAACATTGGTTCACAAGACTTTGGAGACCTGCATGTTGTAGGCTAAAGTGTTTACGTCAGAGTGCTGTGAATGTCATCTTGTTCACACATTCACAGTAAACAATACACTGATTTAAATTTTCTAAGACACTTTTTGTCCAGAAAGGCTATATGCAAGAGGGTGTGGCTCAGGATGAATAGTCATGTGATTTACCTGAGAACACAAAAGACGCACTGAACGACCAGACAAAGGCGCGCATAATGAGCCTTTCAGTCAATGTAGATGGGACGGATTAGTGCTGTACAATACAAAACAATGAGGAGCCAAACGATCCTCATTTGAGTTAAAATCAGTGTTTTTACTCTGAGGACAAGCTAAACTATTTGTCTCTGTGTGGAATGTAAGGAGCACCGCTTCACGTGCGTAACGCGCCATCATCCAAATGCGCCGAAAAAGTGAGTAAATTCTATGATGAAGTTTGATATTTTGTGTCATTTCTCGGGGGCGTGCACATATTTACCTGGTTCACCTGAGATTATTTACATGTGAACAGTGGACAGTGTACAAGGCGGGACCGCATTACCTGTAATGAGGTGAGACAGGAAAAAACGGACTTCTCCTTACGTTCATACGGATTAAATAAAAAGTGATGATTTGTTTTTGACTTGAATTGTTTCACTCAAAAGAAAACATTTCAAACTTTCTAGCCATATAATTCTTATTTTTATGAGCCAAGTATTCGCTGAGATTCTGGTTGTTTTATTTACGCGTCTGTGAAGAGAAATGGCAGAGACAGAAAAGTCCGAGAGCGCACCCTGTCGGCTTTCTTTATTTAAAAAAAGCACAATGTTTTGTTGTTATTATGATGGTATACCACTAAAACTAGACCCTTTACAGATTTGAATGATATACTTCTTTTATCTGTACGATCAGAATTGACGGAGTAATTTAAGTTTGTTTCGGCCTTATCAGAAAAAGATGCGTCAAAACGCGTCGGCGCGTGCGTCGACCCTAGAGGGTTAAACCATCTTATCAAGGATTTTGGAACAGAGTGCAGATATTGGTGACCCACATCATGCCAGTCTCATGAAATGGCAACATGTTGACTGAAGAAGTGTGCTGGACCCACCATCCCAAGGTCGATGGACTAAAACCATCCTCCGTACTGAAGCAAACATAATACTTGAGGTTTTGTTGTCTTAACATCACTTCTAAAAGCAAGATTTATGACATGAATAGGATTCATACCAATCTGTGCACTGTACAGTGAATTAGCAGTCCATCACCCTAACCACTCAGTCACCTCCTCACAGCTTTGTTACTGTTTACAGTACATTATCAGTGAAGACCAATACAGAGAAAACTACAAACTGAAAGCAACACTTAGATCGCTCAGTCATGGTGACCAATGCATCACAATCTGACCTTAATGTTGTCAGAACATTAAGGTCAGATTTATCTTTATGAATTAGTCTGACTATATTCGGAGACTCGGTTCTTTGGGAGCTGGAATTGTTTATTTTATTTCAGTGTAGCTGAAATATGTTGAATGTGCAGCTGAACTTCCTTTATTCACTACTCATTGTGCTGATAAGTTATTGACTGATATCTCATGTTTCAGAAAAGTACTGTTTTATTTATTATTGCTGTTTTTCTTCAACACGTCCCACTGAGATTTGAACTCAGATCAGTATTTTAATGGAAGACTGCCTGGGAATACCAGCTGAAGGATAAGGACTGAAGAGTATGGACTGCACATGTTATTGGCAGTGACATGGAGATGTTTGATCAAGGGGGGAACATGTTGTAGTACTTTTCTTTTCCAACTTTCAAGGCTGGTGCAGGGGCCTTCTGTGTGTAAGGCAAACATGTTAACATCTACACTACAGGAACACAACTGTATGTTTTGAAGAAATCTCTCAGGGCTCCTTTATGATTTCCTAAAGATGACACACAGTTGGATCATTTGAATTTAGCTTCTCCTAAGGACGTGCCCTATGGGCTTATTGTACAATGTTGCATTTCCCAGTGCCATGTTCTCAGCTTCAAACGTGTGTCAGTTTCTGTAGTGTAGTGGTCATCATGTTTGTTTAACACACAAAATGTCCTTGGTTCAAAACTGGGCAGAAATGATCTTAGTTTCAAAAAACATGCAGCTTGACAAACTTACCAACCATAGCTGTGACCTCTTTGTAGCTCCATTTGATGCGCTGAATTACTCCTGAAAGGAGTTGGTTTGCAGGACACTGATCAGAGACTTTTTGGAGTGGTCTCAGCCTATCCACCTGTTCCTGAACGTGGACACGTTAAAGGAGCTCATCATAGACTTCAGAAGGAGGACACCGATGGAGCCCATCACCATTCAGGGTGAGGGGGGAGTGTCGTGGAGCACTACAAGTAGAATCTACTGGTCAGCCTGCTGTGAGGCACGACAGGGAAGTGAGTACCCAGCTTCTGGAATGGCCAGTAATAACCATCGATAATGATAACCCATGGATCCTCGCACATAGTAGCTGGTACACTCTCTGAAGAGCACAGAGAACAGGTGATGAGAGTTATGTGTAGAGGACGAAGCCAAAGTCACCTTCAGTGAGTGTGTTACTCCTCTTCTCTGACCTCGTTTTCTGAGGTAGCATTTTCGAAGCATGTGTTCTTTTTAGCCCATGATAAGAGTGGTCGCCCAAACTGAGCCTGGTTTTGCTGCAGGTTTTTTCTTCCGTTAAAGGGAGTTTTTCCTCTGCACTGTCACCAAGTGCTTGCTCAAAAGGTATTTGTTGGGGTTTTGATTTTTGTAAACTGCCTTAAGATGATTGTATTGTGATATGGCACTATACAAATAAAACTGAATTGAATTGAATTGAATTGAATTGAATTGAATTGAATTGAATTGAATTGAATTGAATTGAGTGATTGAAGGCAAATCTGTTTGAAGTACAAATTTGTACTGCAACTGAACACCACAGGTAAAGAAACAGTATTGTCTGTATTGAATAGACATTTTCCATCAATGGAAAATCTATCCTTTCAGCAGATTTCTTCACACTTGGACTAGATCTAGGGGTTCGACTAATACAGCATTGCAATTAAACACAGCCATGTATATTAGAAAAGGTTATGCATATTAGTCTGAGACAAATTACAGCAAGGTAGAAAATAAGAGGTTTCCACACCTAGTAACACACCTTAACCTACACTTATGTGCAGAGAAATGTTTTTTTTTGAAAATAAAACAAATGCACATATTTCAGTTTTAAATACAGCAAATTAAGCTTCACTATAAATTGTTGTGGCTGAGTGGTTAAAGCAAAGGACTTGAAATGCATTGGGGTCTCCCTGAGCAGATTTGAATCCCCTCAACAATGAGTTGTCCCTTAGGAATCATCATCTAGTGTTAGTGATGTATATACTTTCCCACTTGAGTTTGACTTTCAAGATAAAGTGGTAGTGGTGCACACTGACCACATAAAGTCAGTATGTTGTCTGCTGTTGATGTCGGTTACACCTCCAGGCAAATACACTCACTCCTATAGAGAATTCAGGGTCATCAGTCAACCTAACGTGCATGTTTTTGGACTGAAGTACCTGGAGTAAACCCACACAGTCATGGGGAGAACATGTATATTATATTCTTTTATTTGTAATGATTAATAACAACACATTTATAATCAATAATCTTTGAACACCAAATAAGAGCATTCACGAAGAAGATGGGACTCAAACCTGTGTGCAGAGCACAACGGATTAGCAGTCTATCACCTTAACCGCTCAGTCACCTTATCACATTGTTCTGAATGTTTAAAGTAGTTGATCTGTGCAGAATTTCCAGGTTTACTGCAACAGTAACTGTAATGTCTAATTACAGTCTAATGTTACTGCACTGATTCATAATCTGTCATCATGGAACCACTATATGAAAATAATTCAGGTTAAACTGAGCTCTGCCCTGTAACTATGATCAATTTAATCACCTGCATAAGACAGAAATCTTAATATTAACTGCTTGACATAGATTGGACAACACCAAGGTCATGGGTTCCAGCCCCCATACTGGTCATTGTTTTGACACGTCTGTAACTTTAGAATTAAAATGCATCTGACAAAAGTCTAAAGTGTGAAATGTAATTGTAGAATCCAATCGTCTCTGTGCCCTACCCCTATTTCCAGGAGCAACAGAGGGCAGAGTGGAGGATCAAAAAAGACTTAAGATGTTATAAACATAAGTAGGAAACTAGCCGTGGAACTCAAGGAACATGGGTAAAGCATCCTTAGTGGTCAGCTTACTGTAGACCAAACTCCAACACATCCAGCTGGAGTCAAACTCAAACCACGAAGGGACTCGAACCCTCAATCTTCTGATCCGAAGTCAGACGCCTTGTCCATTAGGCTACGTGGTCAGTTTTTTTTTTTGTACTAAACCATGAATCAATGAGCAGGTTCTGGACAAACAGAAAGGTAGATTAAAATCTGAACTGTCTGCTCAAATGTCTTCATGGATGGAATCTGAATTTTACTTCATCACTTTCACCTTATAAATCATAATCTTGATTACAACATCGTAGTGCATCAGTGATGCTGGTGTAGTGGTGAGCATAGCTGCCTTCCAAACAGTTGCACTGGGTTTGAGTCCCAAGCATTGCAAGTACATTACCACTGCAAAAATGAATAACAAGGCCAAATTTGTAGTAGTAGCTTCTATGGCCAAGCAGTTGACACTTAGCACTACACTGAACCATAACCTAACTTCAAAATGCTGAAAGAATGTACAGGAGCAAGAGATAAAATCAGAGAGTAAACAATTTATTGAAAACTGCATTTAAACAGGTTGTTCATCAGCTGATCAAAAGTTTAAGAAAATAGCCCAAAAAAAAAACCCTAAGACAGAACTAAGTGTAAAAAAAAATCACTAGTAAGGAGCCCCACCGTTCTGGAACTGGCATCTGTTTTTGTAAAGTTCTCCTGCCATCAATGCCCAAACATTCTCAACTGAACTTAGATCAGGAGAACACGCAGAATGGTCCAAACATCCAAGTCCCCGGCACAGCAGCCTAGAAAGCTGTAACAACTAAGTGCTGACACATGGCAATTTAAAACCACTTCTGCACTGTCCGAGAATCGAACCCAGCTCTCACACATGGCACGCAGGAACGCTTCCATTTCATCACCAATGCCTCTGCTCCTCCTACAAGCTGATGTCTTCACATCATGACACCTGATCTGACCATGAAATGTCAACATGCTCACTGTGCGCTGGGCACTTACCACTACCAGCTACTGAGAGGGGCTGCCCAAACACACCCAAATGAAAGTAATTAAAGTGGAATCATATGCAATATTATTACAATATTAATATACAGTATTAATAAAATACAATATTCACAATGCAATATATTCCTGTTACATTGATGTGACCCATCCATCTTCTATACCCACTTATTCCTGAACCAGGGTCACAAGGATCTGCTGGAGCTCTTTTTTGGCTGCCCGACTCAGATGTGACCACTTATTTTGTATTAATACTAAAAATATTTATATAATACAGTTTTTTTTATATCTTTGTAGACAGAAACAGCAACAGACTAACTCAACAACAGCAACACAACAGTCATCCAGGCCAGGTAGCTCCTTCAGCAACAACAGAGACTGACTGTTACACACTGAATGTCCACGTAGTATATACACAGAGGCTTCTTTTCAAATCATTTACACTCATCAACATGTGAAATTAACACATTACCTGGAAAACTATGCCATGCATGAACTACCAAACTGAACAGTGAAATGAACTACTAACAGATTTGGACTTAAAGGAAAGTCTGTAAGTTGTTGCAACAGTGCTGTTATTTCCTCTGATTGATTTTTACAGCAGATGTGTCTCTCTCTCTCTGTCTTATATGGTTTCTGTCTCTTTCAATGAATGATGAACAACTCCTGTGCAGTCGAGCACAACCACAACCACAATCAACCACATGCTTGTGTGGAGCTACTCTGGTTTCCTCCCACAGTCCAAAAACATGTATGTCAGGTTGGTTGGTTATTCTAAATTGCCCATAGGAGTGTGTCAAGTTTTTCTTTGTAACTCAGCACTTGGTGAACTACGAGGACTGAAGGAACTGTTTGTGTCGAAGTTGAGAAGGTTAGCGTTGACACAGTGGCTCAAAAATGAAGCCATTACACATAAACATAGTCAATTGGGTGCACAGCCCTATGCTTTGTGTCTTGTTTCCATGGTGTAATGGTTAGCCATCTGGACTTTGACTTGATCCCAATTATATCCCAGAGGGATGGGATCTGGCTTTAAAAAATCCTGTGGTCCTGCACATCAACATCTTACTGTTCTCAAAACATCCAAACATAAAAGGTGGAACTTTCTTCTTTTCATACATATATAAAAAGCTCAAACCTCACACAGGGCTTCTTCTTAATGCCCACCTGAAATTATGTGCAGTCATATGTATTGTGCTTTGTTTAGACAGTCAGTGGGAAACCAGGTCTGAAAATGTGTTGCTAAGAGAGGAAATGAAAATGAAAAATGTTCCACTGACAGTCTCTGTGGCGTAATAGGTCAGTGCATTCGGCTGTTAACTGAAAGGTTGGTGGTTCAAGTCCACCCAGGGACGTCTCCCTTCTGGTGACTTGTCTGTATTCAGAGTTTGCCCACAAATGAGTTGGAAGTCATACCTCCAAACTAATAGCACAGCTTTGATGGTGAAGTATTGAAGTCGTTTCTGTGTTACAAGTCTTCAAGTGCCTTTATTTGTCTGAAACAACGGCAGTTTGAGCTCAACCAGGTCAGCTGCACTTTGTCATGGCAGCATGTTTATCTATTCAGTTAGTCTCAAAGCTTTACAGAAGAGGATTATGGACACTGTGATATTTGTCTGAGGGGAAAAGTCACAATTCAGAGAAAAAGAAGAATTCTGAGAAAAAAGTCAGAGAAAAAAAAAGCAAATTATCAAAGGTTGAGTCGTGGCAATTAGACTTTCAGTTCCAATGTATCTCTGTCAGATAAATTGCAGGTTTCAGTCCAACTTTCTCTTAGACTAATGAAGCCACCTGGATGGGTGGTGAAACGTTGAGGCCTTAAAACTGAAAGTCCAGTTGCTATGACTCAACCTTTAGATTCTTAGTAATGTTAACATAGTATATAAACACTTGGTTGTAGTAGAATAGATGTTATAGTTAATTTTATGGCTGATTAGTCAATAATGAAGTTTTCTGACACTTGGGTTTGAAGTAAAGCTATAGTAACATCAGCTCTGAATGGAACCCCCACATCCCCAACACACCGTTTCTTCCCAACTGTGTCATTGTGTCAGTATCATAATCTAAAGGTATAGAAAAGGATGGTTTCGATCCACTGGCCTTTGGGACCAGGACCACTACAGCAGCAGGATGATAAACAAGAACCAGGACCCATATTTTATTCACCAAGACCACTACAAGAATGAATTTAACCACTTAAAGCCCACTGTTGCAGAATTACAACATCACTTTTAACAACTCTCTGTTGTTGCCGAAGGAGCTACCTGGCCTGGATGACTGTTGCAGTCAGCTCACCTCAGTTAGCAGTTAGCTCATTATTTTGCAGTTGTATTTCATTTCACAGTGGTCTATAAATGGGATCACAAAAGATTTAACGTCATCAGCAAATGACATAGCACTTTATTACACAGATACATTTTTACTGGAGACTTTAGTATAAATACTATTCTGCAATAGTAACAGTCTACTTACAGTCTAATGTTACTGCACTGATTCATAAACTGTCACCATGGAACAACCATATGAACATAATTCAAGTGTGACACTGATGCAACTGAGCTCTGCCCTATAACTGTGATTAGTTTTACGACTGGAATAAAACATCCATCCATTATCCATACCCACTTATTCCGACTTAAAATGTTGAAATAAAGAAAATCAAAAAGGCTTCATCCTGGACAGGTCACCAGTCCATCACAGGACCAATATTAAATATTACTTTTTAAAAATACTTTAAACAAGACATGTTTTTGTTTTAAATATCTCAAATTCAGTACATGTGCAAGTTGTTGTGGCCAAGCGGTTAAGGTGATGGGTTTGGCAAAGGTTGGAATCCTCTTAACAGTGGTCTGTTATTCAAAAATGCACTACATTTATGTCTTCTTGCCTTAGTGGACTTTGAGGACTGAAAAAAATGTGTTGCTGTGTGTGTTCCAGTTAGGTTAGGTTAATGCTGACATCCTGTCTCATTTGAATGAGAGGGAACCAACAAACACAGTGTACTGTCATTATGGTTTTGATGTCAGTTCCCCCTTCAGATAGTGTTTCCATAGTAACAGAGGTTAGGTTATGGTTCAGTGTAGCACAGAGAACTGGGGCCTGTTTCAGAAAGTGGGTTTAGTGAAAATCCAGAATGTATTAACTCTGAGATGAGGGCTACTCAGGGATTTTGGTTTCACAAAGCGTGTTCAGATTGACTCTGAGTCAGTTACCGTGGTAACTCACTCTGTAACCCAAACCTGCTCGCTGGCATGTTTTATAAACCGAGTTCTTCCTGAGTCCTGGGTATTCAGACTGAAGAAGATGCAGGAGACCTGGTGTGCCCTTTTGTTGAGGAACCCCAGCCCTTAGATATCCCATATGACTTCTGGTGGACACAGTCTAAGGTCAGAACAAATTCTTTCAGTAGCTCTTA
>NW_022872875.1:0-41396 GCF_900324485.2 Mastacembelus armatus | reverse complement strand
ACACATCCCAATCATAGTAAGGTCAGCTGGAAGTTCTTCTAGGACTTACTTAATTTGAGCAGCAGCACTCTAATGAGGGTACCAATTGTTTAAGGTGATGGACTCCTAATCCATTGTGCTCTGCATCGTGGGTTGGAATCCCATTCTCATCGAGGAAGCTGTTATTTGGTCTAGAATGATTATAGCAACAAGGTTAAGGTGAAGACACAAAACACACATTAAACACTGATTTCACTGTTTCCACATTAATGCAGAATGCATGAGTAATGTGCTTGTTTAGTTCTAAGGAAGAACCAAAGAGGATGAAGAGCCCATCACACTTAACAGGTTTAACAGAGAAGTGCAGCAGCAACAATTAAGTATAGCAGAGGATGGTTTTGATCCATCGACCTCTGGGTTATGGGCCCAGCACGCTCCCGCTGCGCCACTCTGCTCTTCACCTGGGTTGTGTGGGTGTGGCTTGTCATGCTCTTTTGTAAAAAACAAACTTATTTCTAAGTCTGGATGACAGTGTTAAGTCATGACCTTGTTTACAGTATACCACATGCAACCCTGACTAGCTCAGTTGGTAGAGCCTGAGGTTCTTGATCTCAGGAGCCCCATGTCTGGTGGGACCAATTTCAAAAGAGCAATTCAAAGTAATAAGCTCTTGTATATATATATATATATATATTTAAATCTATATTCCTCTGAAACAGAGGGATACAAATGCTTTAACACCACTTTTGGAATGCATGGAGCATTTCAAGGCATGTCTTGGCAGTAAATTTTCTGAGTCTTAATGAGACTAAAACTGAAGTGCTGGTATTTGGACCTAGTGGAGCCTGTGTTGACCCTTTCCCTGAGACGTGTTCCCTCAAACTTTATGTTAAACCAACTGCTAGAAACCTGGGTGTTTTATTGGACAGTGATTTTAAACTTGATAAGCAGGTCAACTCTGTTGTCAAAGCTAGATTTTTTCAGCTTAGGCTCTTGTCCAAAGTCAAGTTGTTTTTAACAAGAAAAGATCTTGAAAAGGTTATACATGCTTGTACTTCAAGCCGGCTTGATTATTGTACCATCCATTGATTATACCATCCCCCCTTTTGACGCATGATCCAGCCCATGTGTCAACTTTTCAAAATGAGAGAAAAAGTGTTTCAGAAGACAAGGTTTCCCATTAGGTCCCCACCAAACTTCATCCCTGTACTCAGCATCAGCCGCTTCCAGGTTTTTCTCTCCTGTGGTGAAGAGAAACTTTGCAGAGCTGAGAGGGAGAGAGGTGGAGAGTCAGAAGACAAACAGATAGTGTCAAGTTGGAGTGGTCTCAAAGTTGTGACCTTTGCAGCTGCATCAGCTTTGCGGTTGCCCCTGGAAACAGAGTCATTACCCTTAGTGTGAGCTGCACATTTGCAGACAGCTATTTGTTTAGGCAACAGCAACACATCAAGAAGATCTGCAACTTTATCATAAAGAAGAATAGGTTTTCCACCAGATTTTAAAAAGTGTCTGTGACACCAAACAGCACCATAGTCATGTGTTATGCCAAACACATATCTAGAACCTACCCAAATCGTTACAGATTTATCTTCTGCCAATTTACATGCTTCTGTGAGAGCCACTAACTCACCCGCCTGAGCTGAGTAGTGCGGTGGAAATGGACCAGACGTCAAAACAGAGTACGTTTCACTGTGATGTTTGGCATGTCAAGAAGAACAGTGTTGTCATGCTGCTGTAAAAGAATAGGTGTCATACAACAGTTTTTCTCATCAACGGTCTGCACAAAGGGCTGAGTGGGATCAGAAAGGCCAAGTGTTGGAGCAGTTTGTAAAGCCAGTTTCATGTCAACAAATGCCTTTTCTGCTTCAGGTGTCCAGATAACAGTGTCATGTGGCTGAAGTTATTTGCCATGGATTAGTGAGCTCAATGGAGCTTCCAAAACAACATAATTAGGAATAAAATTATTGCAATAGGAGCACATGCCCAAAAATGACATCATCTTCTTCCTTGTCTGAGGTCTAGGAAGGTTTTGAATTGCTGTCACTCTTTTGGGGGGCAGAGACTTCCCCTCTGCAGTAATCACATGACCAAGGAAAATCACTTCACGCTGTACAAACTGAAGATTTGACAAACTGACCTTGTGGCCCTCTGCAGCCGAACGCTTCAACAAAACAATTGTGTCTGCCTCACACTGCTCCCGAGTGGGTGCACACACCAAAACATCATAAACATACTGCAGCAAGGCACTGTCAGGAGACAAAACAAGACTTTCACAATAACACTGACACAGACGAGTCCATGTCCATGTTTTCCCTCGAAACTGAAAAGCAAACCAAAATTGACTGTCCGAGTGAACAGGCACAGTAAAGAAAGCATTAGCCAGCTCAACAACTGAAAACCACTGAGCTGATGAAGGCACCCGTGAAAGAATAGTGTAAGGGTTAGGCACATTGTTGACACAAGGTTGCACAGCATCATGTATCAGGAACTTGACTCTGGAGGATGGAGAGAGCAGAGAGGAGAAGATTGAACACAACATGAATTCACATAGCAATGTGTGTATTCAGCCCTGTGATGGACTGGTGACTTATCCAGGGTGTACCACTGCCTTCCACCCGAAAGAGAGCTGGGATAGGCTCCAGCAGGTCCTGGTGACCCTGGTTAAGGAATAAGCAGGGATAGGCTCCAGCAGGTCCTGGTGACCCTGGTTAAGGAATAAGCAGGTATTGAAAATGGATGGATGTGTACTTTTGCTGTAGCATTTGAAGGTAATAACTACTGTATGGTAGTTAATGTCCAAAGGGAAAATTCAGTTGGTTTTGTATGTAAACTAATGGATAATGAAAGTAGCCATTAACAGTCCAGCTCATGTTGGTGAGTCTTCTGCCATTAGCTAAGGTGTTTTAGAGCCTGATGGCAGTGAGGATGAATCGTGTGTGGTTCAGTCCTGCAGCACAGTGAGATGAGTCGTCCTCTTTAGGTGCTTCTTTGCTCCTTCAGGGTGTTGTGAATGGGATGATCAGGATGGTCTCTACCTGAGTCTGAAAAGTCTAGAAATTCACAAAAGCATCTGATTCTGAAGACAAAGAGCTGAATAAAACTATATATATAGTTTAACTGCCTTATTGGGAATATTTGAAATGAAGACATCAAATGAACGAAGCTGAACCCGACCAGCTGCAGATCGGTCCCGCGAGTAAAGGATGCAATGGTCACATTTCATCCAGAGGTTTTAGCTCACCTGAACAGAGCCACGCTCATCTGATTGTCATCCTCGGTAGGAAACACATAGTAAAACGCTAATCTGACATGTTTTTCTAATGAATTTAATGCGGAACTATATCCGCTGGTCAGCAGCTTTACGCACGGTCTCTTTCACTGTCTTTTTGAAGAGGATTAAACGTCTTTTGAAAAATACAGGATGATAAGGATCATTGAATTATCATTAGCTACTGTGTTTTTCCTTTCGGTGGAGAAACATGGAACAGCGTAAACGACACGGTCTCTGACTGACGTGTGTAATAAAAATCCAGGGCAGAAGTGTTGTGATAAGTTCAAAATGCGGCGTTACAGTGAGGGGCTTGTTGGTCGACCACCTGCGCGCCCTGGACCAAAGCGTCTACCAACAGGACGTGTTGACATGAAAAACCAAACAGCGACATCTTGTGGGAGCGGGTAATGGGAAAAAACAAACAAACAAACAAACATAGTAGGATCCTTTAAAAGTAGCAGAACCACTCCACTGCATGTAAAAGTCCTGAATTAAAATCCTGCTTAACAAATTGTACCTAGAGTAAAAAGCAATAGTACTAACGGAGGAAAAATGGTCCCTTAGAATTGTTTAATATATCTGCAGACATGCATCAGATTCTACAAGATTACATATGTCTGAAGTTTCACAGGACAGGAAGGTGATGAATACTAGTTTGAGAAGTAACTACAGTTGTCAGATGTGGTGCAGTAAAAAGCCCAATATTCTTGGTGGCCAAGAGCTAAATTAGAAATTCTCTGGTAAATAAGAACCTATGAGTGTGGGATAGAAATCTCAGCCAAAGAAAAACAGGACTTCTGAACTCAAGTTGCATGTTTATTACCAACACTGAACTAGACAATTACACACCAACTCAATTCACAGGAATTCAGCTGACAACATAATGGCACCATTTCAAATATTTAAAACAATGCTTCAACCTGTACATTTGACGCCAATCAGTTCTTCAGAGCCATTACTGTCGTCACCACTAGATGGAAAATTAAACGAACACACCCAAACTGAGTGTAGAACAGCTATAGCTATATATACTGTTAGATATATGGCAGCCAAGGTGCAAACATCTGACACTCAGAATAGGAGGAATGTGCTTCATCCAGATTAATCAAGGCAACGTGTCTGTTTGTATGGTTTCATTTCTGCATCTGATTTAGTTTAATGTAATTGGTAACGCAAACAATTTATTGTGTCTTGTTAGGAATCTGTGAAGAAACAGCTTTTGAAAAGGCTTCAGAATGTGACAACCCCCAAAAAGAAACAGGGAGCGACCCCTTCAAGAAAGAGGCCACGAAGCCTTAGTTTTCAGAGCAGCCAGGAGATGTCTACTGATGAGACTGACGAGTCCACTTCCTCAGCTTTCATCTTGGAGAGATCACCACATTCTAGATGCAGCACCTCAGAGGTTGAAGGGTTGGATGGTAAGTACAGAAATTCCAATAGTAGATAGTGTTTCTGTATAAATGTAGCTTCTGCTGCAACTCTGAAGAAGAGACTAGAAACAAAGTGACAGTTTAGACTGTTTCCTATAAAACAACAGGTTGCTATTGGGGGAATGATGTACATCTGTCTCTTTAATAAGTTCAGCAATATGATCATGCTGTTTTATTTCTTTATTTTTATTTTAACACTCTGAAATAGGAAATTAACACTTTATATCTAGAAAAATAGTCACTGCAGGTGTATGTGTAATAATGCCTTAGCCAAATTCTTTTGCAATAACGTAAAAGTGCCACAAAATTGCATGGGCCAGGATAATAGTTTGCCATTGTGTATACATTCCCTCTTGAGTTTGACTTTCAAGATAAAGTGGTAGTGGTGTAGACTGACCACATAAAGTCAGTATGTTGTCTACTGTTGATGTCAGTTATACCCTACAGAGAATTGAGGCTCACCAGTCGACCTAACATGCATGTCTTTGGACTGAAGTACCTCGAGTAAACCCACACAAGCATGGGGAGAACATGTATATTATTTACAATTTATAATGATTTGTACCAACACATTTATAATAAATAATCTTTGAATGCCCAATATGAGCATTCACAACAAGGATGGGATTCAAAGCCATGTGTGCAGAGCACAATGGATTAGCAGTGCTTCACCTTAACCACTCGGTCACGTCGTCACATTCCCCCAAATGTTTAAAATAGTTGATCTGTGCAGAATTACCAGAAGAATTTCCAGGTTTACTGCCACAGTAACTCTAATGTCTAATTCCAGTCTAATGTTACTGCACTGATTCATAATCTGTCACCATGGAACCACCGTACGAAAATAATTCAGGTTAAGCTCTGCCCTGTAACTATGATCAATTTAATCACCTGCATAAGACAGAAATCTTAATATTAACTGCTCGACATAGATGTCCAGACAGGGTCTTATTACAGTCTCTCGACGCAAAATTCTGTGAAGCAATTGTGCTTCTGCACAAATGGGTTCCTCAACAAAAGGGCACACCAGGTCTCCTGCCTCTTCTTCAGTCTGAATACCCAGGACTCAGGAAGAACTCGGTTTATAAAACATGCCAGCGAGCAGGTTTGGGTTACAGAGTGAGTTACCACGGTAACTGACTCAGAGTCAATCTGAACACGCTTTGTGAAACCAAAAACCCTGAGTATCCCTCATCTCAGAGTTAATACATTCTGGGTTTTCACTAAACCCACTTTCTGAAACAGGCCCCAGTTCTCTGTGCTACACTGAACCATAACCTAACCTCTGTTACTATGGAAACACTATCTGAAGGGGGAACTGACATCAAAACAATAATGACAGTACACTGTGTTTGTTGGTTCTCTCTCATTCAAATGAGACATGATGTCAGCATTAACCTAACCTAACTGGAACACACACAGCAACACAGTTTTCTCAGTCCTCAAAGTCCACTAAGGCAAGAAGACATAAATGTAGTGCATTTTTGAATAGCAGATCACTGTTAAGAGGATTCCAACCTTTGCAGGGAGACCCCAATGAATTTCAAGCCCATCACCTTAACCGCTTGGCCACAACAACTTGCACGTGTAACTACTGAATTTGAGATATTTAAAACAACAACATGTCTTGTTTAAAGTATTTTTAAAAAGTAATATTTAATATTGGTGCTGTGATGGACTGGTGACCTGTCCAGGATGAAGCCTTTTTGATTTTCTTTATTTCAACATTTTAAGTAGGAATAAGTGGGTATGGATAATAGATGGATGTTTTATTCCAGTCGTAAAACTAATCACAGTTATAGGGCAGAGCTCAGTTACATCAGTGTCAAACTTGAATTATGTTCATATGGTTGTTCCATGGTGACAGTTTATGAATCAGTGCAGTAACATTAGACTGTAAGTAGACTGTTACTATTGCAGAATAGTATTTATACTAAAGTCTCCAGTAAAAATGTATCTGTGTAATAAAGTGCTATGTCATTTGCTGATGATGTTAAATCTTTTGTGATCCCATTTATAGACCACTGTGAAATGAAATACAACTGCAAAATAATGAGCTAACTGCTAACTGAGGTGAGCTGACTGCAACAGTCATCCAGGGCAGGTAGCTCCTTCGGCAACAACAGAGAATTGTTAAAAGTGATGTTGTAATTCTGCAACAGTGGGCTTTACATGGTTAAATTCATTCTTGTAGTGGTCTTGGTGAATAAAATATGGGTCCTGGTTCTTGTTTATCATCCTGCTGCTGTAGTGGTCCTGGTCCCAAAGGCCAGTGGATCGAAACCATCCTTTTCTATACCTTTACATTATGATACTGACACAATGACACAGTTGGGAAGAAACGGTGTGTTGGGGATGCTGGGGTTCCATTCAGAGCTGATGTTACTATAGCTTTACTTCAAACCCAAGTGTCAGAAAACTTCATTATTGACTAATCAGCCATAAAATTAACTATAACATCTATTCTACTACAACCAAGTGTTTATATACTATGTTAACATTACTAAGAATCTAAAGGTTGAGTCATAGCAACTGGACTTTCAGTTTTAAGGCCTCAACGTTTCACCACCCATCCAGGTGGCTTCATTAGTCTAAGAGAAAGTTGGACTGGAACCTGCAATTTATCTGACAGAAATACATTGGAACTGAAAGTCTAATTGCCACGACTCAACCTTTGATAATTTGCTTTTTTTTTCTCTATCTGACTTTTTCTCAGAATTCTTCTTTTTCTCTGAATTGTGACTTTTTCCCTCAGACAAATATCACAGTGCCCATAATCCTCTTCTGTAAAGCTTTGAGACTAACTGAATAGATAAACATGCTGCCATGACAAAGTACAGCTGACCTGGTTGAGCTCAAACCACCATTGGTTCAGTCAAACAAAGCTGCTTGAAGACTTGTAACACAGAAACGACTTCAATACTTCACCATCAAAGCTGTGCTATTAGTTTGGAGGTATGACTTCCTGACTTTCAACTCATTTGTGGTCAAACTCTGAATACAAACAAGTCTCCAGAAAGAAGACGTCCCTGGGTGGATTTGAACCACCAACCTTTCAGTTAACAGGCGAATGCACTGACCTATTACGCCACAGAGACTGTTAGTGCAAACTTTTTCATTTTCATTTCCTCTCTTAGGGACACATTTTCAGACCTGGTTTCCTACTGACTGTCTAAACAAAGTACAATACATATGACTGCACATAATTTCAGGTGGGCATTAAGAAGAAGCCCTGTGTGAGGTTTGAACTTTTTATATCAGGTTCTGGTATAAAAAGAAGAAAGTTCCTCCTTTTATGTTTGGATGTTTTGAGAACAGTAAGATGTTGATGTGCAGGACCACAGGATTTTTTAAAGCCAGATGCCATCCGTCTGGGATGTAAATGGGATCAAGTCAAAGTCCAGATGGCTAACCATTACACCATGGAAACAAGCATCAACAATGCTTCAATTTCATTGGCTATGACTACTGTATACAACTGCCCCCTGTGTGGAAGGCAGCTATGCTCACCACTACACCACCATAACTGTGTCAAAGGCTTACACTACTCTTCTCAGGTATTTTCCATCCACCTCATCTGTTCTGCTTCTTGGCTCCTGTACTTCTGCTTATGGAAAACATGTCAGTCAGGAAAGCAGGAGTGAAAGTTTGGACTTTTTCTGACCCTCTGGGTTTTTCAAACCAATCTGTTTTTTAATAGTCTAATTTTGAATTTTCTCAAAATTCTGACTTTTTTTTGCTAGGAGTTCTGGCTTTCTTCTGATAAATCTCTAAATGCTATTGATTAGCATTAACTTCTTTTGTTTCATGTTCTCATTCTTGCCCCAGAATAGTTTAATCAATAGTCCAGAATTTTGCACTTTCTTCTTCTTTAAAGAGATTATGTTTGACCTTTTCTGTAATCTGTCTAATACATGTATGCATAACCTTTTCAAACATACTTGACAGTGTTTAATTGTAGTGCTACGTGCACCACTCTATCATACATGGAACTAGTCCACTGTGTCGAAAAAGTGGTTGTGCCATGTATCACAATTGGATGCTCTGGCTAGTCCAAGTGAAGCCTGGTTAGCTCAGTTTGTAGACCATGAGACTCTTAATCTCAGGGTCACGTGTTTTGAGCCCCACATTAGACATGAAGTTGTCTGACTTTAGATGAGTAGATGTAGTTGATGTGTAAGCTGTGTGTTGCAATAGACAGCAGTATTTTGATGATCCCCTGTGTTTGCTGAAAGAGCAGTCAGAACCTTTGTTCAGGAAAAAAACAGAAGTCCTGAAAACTTCCACTTCGCACTAATCACACAAATCAAATCAATCAGCACAATCACAAATCAATGGCAAAAATCAAAATAAGAAACAGCAAATAGCGGAAGATGAACTTGAACTATAATTAAAGGAGAATGAGTGCAGATAAATCACTATAGAGAAAGCATTTTCTGTTGTCATATGTCATATGCCACATCAAAAAGAAATGCTTTTAGCTTGGACTTAAACATTGCCAGAGATGAGACCTCTCTAACACCATCAGGAAGACTATTCCACGTTTTAGCTGCATAGAACTGAAACGCTGAATGTCCCTGTTTAGTCCTGACTCATGAGCAGAAGGCATGTCCCTGATGTTCTCAGACTTTGAGATGGTTCATATGGCACCAACATGTCAGAGATGTACTGTGGTGCTGAGCCATGAAGAGACTTATACACAAGCAGTGCTGTTTTAAAGTCTATTCTCTGAGCAAAAGGAAGCCAGTGCAGAAATCTGAGAACAGGAGTAACATGGTTTTACTTCCTGGTTCTAGTCAAGACCCAAGCAGCAGCATTCTGAATGTACTGCAGCTGCCTAATAGCTTGTTTTGAGAGCCCTATGAGCAGGCCATTACAGTAATCTAACCTTCTGGAGATAAATGCAAGGATGAGTCTCTCCAAGTCTGGTTTAGACATGATCCCATTGATTCTGGCAATGTTTTTGAGATGGTAAAATGCTGACGATGTTATTGATTTAAATGGCTGTTAAAATTCATGTCTGAGTCCATGATTACCCCTAGAGTTCTGACTAGATTTTTAAATTTAAGAGAAAGAGACTTGAGGTGACTGCTGACACTTTCTCTTTGTTTCTGTGGCCCAAAGATGATTATTTCAGTCTTATCAATGTTTATTTGGAGGGAGTTGTTTTGCATCCACACAGTGATCTGTTCAATGCAGTGACACAGTGAATCGACTGGTCCATATTCACCAGCTGTGAGTGAAATGTAAATCTGTAGTGTCATCTGCATAGTTATGGTAGGACACATTATTACTGCGTATTAACTTTCCTAAAGGAAACATGAAGATTGAACAAACGGGGTCCCAAGATGGACCCCAGGGGGACCCCACATTTGGTTTTAGACACAGTTCCCAACTTCAATGAAATACTTCCTGTCTTCAAGATAGGACTCAAACCATTTAAGGGCAGTACCAGAGATGCCTATCCAGTTCTCTAACCTTTGTAACAGGATCACATGGTCCATTGTGTCAAAAGCAGCACTTACATCCAACAGTACTAAGACAGAGACTCTGCCAGCGTTGATGTTCAGACGAATGTCATTTGTCACCTTGATGACAAATGACAAATGACATCATCAAGTCAAGGTGGCACCATTTTACTTCTTCACTTTCATTTTATAAACCATAATATTGATTACAACATAATTAATTTGCAAACACGGTATCAATTAATGAAAAATAAAATAACAGATAGGTTCACTAAAAAAGGGCTCATGTGTGTCCAGTTTGTTTTGACATGCTCAATATTCACTCACTTTGAAAAGTGTGTGAAGCTCTTTTTGGTGTTTTCTTGTCAGAGTTGTATTTTGTTATTGCCCAGATAAGCTAATGCCAATTGTTCTGTTTCTCCATGTTGCACAGTAAATCTCTTTCATAGGAATATTCACCACTACAGAACATGGATCTTTTCCCTGTGTTCATGTTTTTGTTCCTACCCCAAACTTGTTGAACCAATGAGCAGTGGGAACATTCCCACATGAATTGCACTGATGCTTTTTAGTTCACCTGGATTTTTCTGTGTAAAATGAAACTGAACCAAAGGGAAACAGGTTTACACATTGGTTCGCTGAATTGCACTAGCACAAACAGGTTTGAAAGGATCAAGACTGTGCTGAAGAACTTCAACAGCCTCCTTATTTCCCACCAAGTGTCTAC
Source organism: Mastacembelus armatus (assembly GCF_900324485.2). Classification (NCBI taxonomy): domain Eukaryota; kingdom Metazoa; phylum Chordata; class Actinopteri; order Synbranchiformes; family Mastacembelidae; genus Mastacembelus; species Mastacembelus armatus. The sequence goes on along the minus strand of NW_022872875.1, from coordinate 30,521 downwards.
ACAATGCACAACATATACGACATCACATTATTCCAGATGAACCTTTAAAAAACCCATGGCCCATGTGAGGTTTGGACTCAACCTTCATATTAGGAAATTCAAGTAATAGAACATTCATTCCTTATCTATAACCATTTATTGCTAATTAGGGTCACAGCTCTCTTTGGGTGAAAGGCAGGGGTACACTCTGGACAGGTCACTAGTCCATCACGGACCACATAGAGACACAAAACCACACACTCACTCACACTCACTCATATGGGCAATTTAGAATAACCAACCAACCTGACATACAAGTTTTTGGACTATGGGAGGAAACAGGAGTACCCGGGAAAAAACCCACATAAGCATGGGGAGAACATGTAAACTCCACACAGAAAGGCCCCACCGGAATACGAATGCAGGACCTTCTTGCTGTGAGGCAACAGTGCTAACCACTAAGCCAACATGCTGCCCCACTTTCGATTCCTGGCCATATGCTTTAAAATCATGAAACATCTTTAGCTGAGATAAAATGCACAATAGTATACACATATACTATGGACACTGCAAAGCACTAGCAATATTGTATATAAATTATAGTACTGATCACACATAAATGACTAGTGCAGAGTCCTAGCCAAGCCCTGGTCAATCCCTGCACAATCCTGATTACCTGATTCAGGTATATTCAGCCAGTTAAGTTAATCCTAATTAACTTAACGGGTTGAACCTAACTAACCTAATTCAACCAGGACAGTTGGGAAACACCTTTTCTCTAGTAGTCAGCTGCTCTGTGTGACTGTGTCTCTGATGAGAGACATCGGCTCTTGTAAAGGGACCTTAAAGGAGACTGCATCATGTTGAACAAGATCTGAATAAAGAGCAGCATCATGGACGTGTGGCCTCAACCTTACAAACTGGGTCAGTAGCTGTAGGATGTGGACCATGCTCTAAAGTAATACTTACTCTTTCTGCAAAAAGGAAATACTGAACACATTCACAGCAACAGGTGTTCTAGTCTGTAGTCCATCACTTATGGCACAAAATGATGATTTGAATGAACTCCTATTAGTAATAGCTGCTGTGCCTACAAGTGTCAATTAAAATGTCAACCACCTGGCACAGATACAGTTTCTTTGACCAGCCAATCACTCTCATAAACTCTAATGTCACAGAGTGGCAGAGATAACCACTGTTCAATAATCACTGTATGCATATTTGCACATCTGTACCTTAGTTACATCCTTGCACTCATACTGCAACAGTTCACACATTGTATATGTTGTGTATATAAAAATATATTTCTTTTTCTAGCCCTTTTAATTTTTTCCATTTATTTTATACCTACTTTCTTCCTTTCTTAAACGTTTAACTTTATTTAGTTCTTGTACATGGACAGAGCATAGTGAACTGGAGTTAAATTCCTTGTTTATTTGGACAAACCTCGCCAATAATGATGATCCTAATTGTTTTATCTTAACTAATATTGCTTTCTTGTAGAAATCTTGCTTATATGTACAGTTTCAGCAGTTTTTCGTACAGGAAGTGGTTTAAATGTACTGCTGGGGACAGAACCCAGAAGATTGTGAAAGGGGAGCTCGGTCCTGGGGCAGTCTAGGCCTATAGCAGCATAACTAAGGGATGGTTCAGGGTTGCCTGAAGCCAGCCCTAACTATATGCTTTGTCAAAGAGGAAGGTTATAAGTCTAGCCTTAAAAGTACAGAGAGTGTCTGCCTCCTGAACCCAGGCTGGGAGCTGGTTCCACAAGAGAGGAGCTTAATAACTAAAGGCTCTGCCACCCATTCTGCTTTTGGAAACTCTGGGAACCACAAGTAGACCTGCACTCTGAGAGCGAAGTTGTCTATTGGGATAATATGGTACTATGAGGTCTTTAAGGTATGAAGGAGCTTGATTATGAAGGGATTTGTATGTGAGAAGAAGGATTTTAAATTCTATTCTATATTTTACAGGGAGCCAATGGAGAGAAGCCAATATAGGAAAAATATGATCTCTCTTGCTAGTTCCTGTCAGGACTCTGGCTGAGGCATTCTGGATTAATTGGAGGGTTTTTATGGAGATATTGGGACATCAAGATAGTAATGAGTTACAGTAATCTATCCTTCCTTGAGGTAACAAATGCATGGACTAGTTTTTCTGCATCATTTTGAGATAGGATATGTTGCGCAGGTGAAAGAATGCACTACTAGAGATTTGTTTTATGTGTGAGTTAAAGGACATGTCCTGGTCAAAAATAACTCCAAGGCTTTTTACAGTAGTGCTGGAGGCCAGGGTTATGCCATCTAGAGTAGCTATAATTATAGAAAAGTTATTTCTGAGATTTTTTGGCCCAAATATAATGACTTCTGTTTTCTCTGAGTTTAAAAGTAAAAAGTTACTGGTCATCCAGGCCTTTATGTCAGTTAGACAGGCTTGAAGTCTGGTTAACTGGTTTGTGTTAACAGGTTTAATAGATAAATACAACTGAGTGTCATCTGCATAGCAGTGGTAATTCATAGAGTGCTTCCTAATAACGTAGCCTAAAAGAAGCATGTACAGGGTGAACAGAATTGGTCCTCGCACAGAGCCTTGTGGAACTCCATAACTAACTTTTGTTCGTGTGGAAGGTTCATCGTGGACATGAACAAACTGGAATCTGTAAGATAAATAGGATTGGAACCATTTTAATGCTGTTCCTCTGATACCAGTCACATGCTCCAGTTTCTGTAATAAGATGTTGTGGTCAATGGTGTCGAATGCAGCACTAAGGTCTAGGAGGACAAGTATAGAAACAAGTCCATTATCTGAGGCTAAGAGAAGATCGTTGGTAACTTTTAACAGTGCTGTTTCTGTACTATGATGTGCTCTAAATCCTGATTGAAAATCTTCAAATAGTTCATTCCTGTTTAAGTGGTCTGATAGCTGCTTAGCAACAGCTTTTTCTAGGATTTTAGAAATAAATGGCAGGTTGGATATTGGTCTATAATTAGCCAAGACTCCTGGATCAAGACTAGGCTTTTTGAGTAAAGGTTTGATTACTGCAGTCTTAAAGGCCTGTGGTACGTAGCCTGATACTAGAGATACATTTACCAAGTCTAATAAAGATGAGTTCATTAATGGCAGGGTGTCTTTAAGCAGTCTAGTCGGGATGGGGTCTAAGAGACATGTTGATGATTTCGATGAAGCAACTAATGATGTAAATTCAGAGAGATCTATGGGAGAGAAGCAGTCTAAACATAACTGAGGTCCTACAGATGATTCAAGAGCTACTGTAGTAGAAGATTCATTTATTGCAGGTATAGGAAGCATCTGCTGAATTTTATCTCTAATAGTTGTGATTTTATTTGTAAAGAAACTCATAAATTCATTACTGCTGAGAGCTAAGGGAACACTGGGCTCAACAGAGCTGTGACTTTTTGTCAGCCTGGCTACAGTGCTAAAAGGAAAACTGGGATTGTTCTTATTTTCCTCTATTAGTGATGAATAGTATGCAGTTCTGGCTTTAGGGAGAGCTTTTTTATATGTTAGTTGACTGTTTTTCCAGGCTAGAAAAATTTCCTCCAAGTTTGTGGAACGCCACTTCCTTTCCAGCCTTTGTGATGCCTGCTTTAAGGTACGAATATGTAAATTATACCATGGGGCTAGTCTTCTTTGATTCACTAACTTCTTTTCAGAGGGGCCACAGAATCAAGTGTTTCACACAGTGAGGTTACAGCACTGTCAACAATATGATTGATTTGGTAGGGAGTGGGATTGAAGCAGCTGCCCTCCACTATGTTTATACTTGGCATAGACGTAAATAAAGATGGAATCATTTTCTTAAATTTATTAACAGCGTTGTCAGTTAAACATCTGCTGTAGTGGAATTTTCTTCCAAACGCTGCATGATCCGTCATTTTAAATTCAAAAGTTATTAAAGAATGATCTGACAAAACAGGATTTGGGGGAAAAACTATTAGATGTTCAATATCGATGCCATAGGACAGAACAAGATCAAGGGTGCGATTAAAACATTGGGTGGGTTTATTAACATTTTGAATGAAGCCAATTGAATCTAATATAGAATTAAATGCAATGCTGAGGCTGTTATTTTCAACATCTACATGAATGTTAAAATCTCCTACTATAATGACTTTATCTGAACTACGCACTAACTGATCATTTTTATGACTGAGGGGGGTTGATTCATTCAGACTGACATATTCATCCTGCTGTAACCAGGTTTCAGTAAGATAAAGTAGGTCAATTTGGTGATCAGTTATCAAGTCATTTACTAACAGAGATTTAGATGAAAGAGACCTGATATTTAATAATCCACATTTGACAGTTCTGTTTTTCTGTTCAATAAGAGGAGTGGTCTAAATTTTTATTAAGTTTTTATGAATAACTCCTCTTCTGTTAACTTCTGATTTAGTGTAGTGATTTATTTGTTTCCCTTCTACTAATAAAACTACAGTCAGACTGAATCAAATGTCATACAGAACATGTGCTCAACCTTTAACATGAAATAAGTTCTTTTCCTGGGTTGCTGTGGCTCAGTTGTTTAAAGTACCGGTAAACTGTGGCAGAAGGAAATCTTGAAGTGAGTGGAAAACTTATCATGGATTGGCGCTAAAGAGAACAGTTTTTTCTGTGAACAAGATGAGGGTAGCTGATCATGGTCTGAAAGCTTGATGATGGAGGAACAAGTCCACCTGTTTATTAATGGTACAGTTATGTCTCCAGGTCCAAAGAACAGCTGGGCATAGAGACTTAACTGTAACTCCCAAAGTAGCTTATCAACCCAGAACCTCTTGCACCCTAAGCAAGAAACACCGTTAGACCAACAAGTATCAACAGTGTTTGTATTTATATTTAGGTTTATATATACAAACTGTTACATTCAGAAAAACCTACATACAGATCAGTCTGACACAGGCACCAGAAATGACTGAACAAGATGTAGGAACAACCACAAATGGAGATTTAATGGCATAAAGTGCTTTTATTTTCAGCGTTGAAACAAGTGACAATATGACAAGGGGAAAAGAGTGTGAGAGTAGAGGACGACTGATTGAGACTTAAAGAAATGATAATAAAACAAAACAAACCTACCCAAACCAAACTGTAATGGATAAACAAAAGGAAACAAAAAACAGCCAAAGGGAGAATAATTACATTTGCAAATTTGTTGTACATGAAGCCCATCATACAGAAGTATGACTACATACATAGTGCAGCTGTACTGACCAAGTATCCTGCACTTTCCAGCAGTAGCAGAAGATGGACACATCAACCTAATGGTCCAGCATGCTAAGATTGCTGTTTGGATTTTATGCTTTGGAGCTTCAAACAAGTTTCTGTTGAGTTCAAGTTGGTGTCATTGTCTTAAAACTCACACTAATGCTGGAAGAACTAGGACAGCATAATGGCAGTGGTGGGATTTGAACCCACACCTCAACTGAGAGCTGAAACCTCACACAGGTCTTGTTAATGTTCATATGAAATAATGTGTGCATATGTATTGTAAGTAAGTGTGTGGAAAAGTTCAACACCAAATCTTTGCATGCTTCCTTCAAAAGCTCAGTTGGTAGAGCAGAAGGCTGTAGGTTAAAATACCAGTTATCCTTAGGTTGCTGGTTCAACTCAGGCTGCAGCTATCTACTGAGATTGGATAAATGAATGTAAAAACAAGATCTGATGATATGTGATGTATGGTATGGTGTCAGTTTTTGGATCTATGAAATAGTTGAACACCTGGCTGCTCTGTGATTCCTTTGATGGCAGACATCCTGAACAAACCCAGCTTTTTCTTAATATCCAAGTTACTGCACTTTAGTCCCTCTAGCTGCTATATTTTCCATAACAGTGTTATGTGAATTCATAATAATTCACACGTTCGGGGTACAGTAAGTGTCACAATGCTAACGCGATCAAGGACACTGAATTCTGACTAACTTGATTATCTGAACACACCTGAATCAGGTGATCAGCAGTGAGTAGGGGTAGAGCAGGGATAGTTGAACAACAAGCAGGCCAGTGACTTTTAAGGACATCACTGGACAAAATTCTTTGTCCTCTAAAGAAAACACTGATGTTTGGCAGAAACAATGGGACATTTCCTGCTTTGCTTGAAAAATCAGTGGGTTTAAATCCCAGGCAGTGGCAAGGCAAGGCAAGGCAAATTTATTTGTATAGCGCCATTCATACACTATGCAATTCAAAGTGCTTTACAAGGCATATAATTACATTAAAAGCATTGAGAAAAGCATCTAAAAACAAAGACATTTAACATAAAATAAATTTAAATTAAATAAAGTAAATTAAAATAAGATGTAAAATCACATTAAAAAAAAACAAGGATGAACAATCCTGATTTGAATGAGCTGACAGTTTGAGCAGACCTCAGGTGTTCAGGAATTTTGTTCCACAAGTGAGGAGCATAGCAATTGAATGCTGCTTCACTTTGTTTGGTTCTGGTTCTGGGAACACACAGTAGACCTGTCCCAGATGACCTGAGGGTTCTGGAAACCTCATAGGGAACTAAAACATCTTGAATATATTTTGGTCCACAACCATCTAGTGCTTTATAAACTAGCAATAAGATTTTAAAATCTATCCTTTGACTAACTAACGGGAAGCCAGTGTAGTGATCTAAGACTGGTGTGATATAGTCCAGTTTCCTGGTGTTTGTAAGGACTCTGGCAGCAGCATTCTGGATTAGCTGCAGCTGCCCGATTACAGGTTTTTGCTAAAACCTGTAAACAAGCCATTACAATAATCTAACCTACTGAAGATAAATGCATGAACAAGTTTTTGTGCATCTTGTTTAGACAGAAAACCTTGTATTCTAGCAATGTTTTTCAGGTGGTAATAGGAAGATTTAGTGATGGATTTTATGTGGTTGTTAAAATTCAGGTCAGTCAATGATTACACCAAGGTTTCGGGCTTGATTTGTAGCTTTAAATGACATGGAGTCAAGGTGAGCAATGACCTTTGACCTTTCATTTTTGGGGCCAAAAACAATCACTTCTGTCTTGTTTGTATTGAGCTGGAGAAAATTCTGGCACATCCATTCTTTAACTTGATTAATACACTCACATTATGAAATTAGAGGACTATAATCATGAGATGATACTGATATATAAAGTTGGGTGTCATCTGCATAGGTATTGTAGTCAATGTAGTATTCCATAATCTGAGCAAGGAGCAGGCAGCATGTAGATATTGAATAAGAGAGGACCAAGAATAGACCTTGAGGAACCCCACATTTAATTTTTGTTCACTCAGACTTAATTACCAAGTGAGACAAAATAGTCTCTATCTTGTAAGTAAGATTTTAGCCAATTTAACACTGTGCCAGTAACTCCCACCCACGTTTCTAGTCTATCAAGCAGCACATCATGATCAACTGTCAAATTCAGCACTAAGATCCAGTAGTACTAAAACAGAGGTTTTGGATTCATCATTATTCAAATGTGTATCATTTAAAATTTTAATAAGTGCAGTCTCAGTGCTGTGGTGTGCGCGAAATCCAGACTGAAGTGCATTAAAAAGATTGTTTTGCACCATAAATCCATTAAAACTACTTTTTCAATTATTTTTCCCAAGAATGGAAGATTTGTTATTGGCCTCTAGTTACTTACTGCTGAAGCATCTAGATTAGGCTTTTTAAGAAGAGGTTTTATAACAGCAGTTTTTAAGGCCTGGGGGAACTGCCCTGACTGAGGAGAACTATTGACAATCTGCCATATATTTGGAGCTAAGCCTTTAAAAACATTTTTAAAAAAATCTGTTGGTAAAATATCAAGGCAGCATGATGTAGATTTTAATTGGAGAAGCGTTTCTGCCAGAGCTCTGTGATCAAGGAGCTCAGAATGTTCTAGATTCACTGGAGAACAAGGAGGCACTGGTGATATTGTCATGTTCCTTGGACTGCAACTAGATACAGTTTGTCTTATCTTTGATATTTTGTCTGTGAAAAAAGCTGCAAAATCATTGCATGACTTTTTGGACAGCAGTTCAGAAGGAACAGAAAGTGCTGAATTTGTGAGTCTGTCTACAACAGAAAACAATGTGCGGGCATTATTGCTGTTTCTATTGATAACCTCTGAGAAAAAGGATTGCCTTGCATTTTTAATTTTTGGTTATAGTTGTGAAGACGCTCTTTCTAGTCGAAATGAACCTGGAGTTTGGTTTTCACCACTTGCGTTCTGCCTGTCTGCATATTCTTTTCTGAATTTGAACCACTGTGGCATTTCTCCAGGGTGACTTTTTTCTTGCTGACAATACCTTGGTCTTAATTGGGGCAATGGAATCAATAACAGTCATAACTTTGGAGCTGAAACTGCTTACAAGATCATCAATAGGGGCTGAGGGCATGGTTGGTGATGGTGCAAAAGCCTGAATGAATAATGCACAGCTCTTCTCGTTAATATTCCACTTTTTGACAACCTCTGTTTCACCTTTGTTCAAAACAGCAGGGGTGGTTATTTTAAAAAAAACAATGATCAGAAAGAGCAACATCGGTCACCACCACCTCAGAAATATTAAGACCTTTAGAGATTATTAGATCCAGTGTGTGTCCCTTGATATGTGTTGGATCTGTTACATGCTGAGGAAGCCCAAAGTTGTCCAGGATGTTCAAGAGTTCTTTTGCACTTGCATCATTGAGATTATCAACATGAATGTTAAAGTCACCCACTAAAACAGTGCAATCAAAATCAGTGCATACAATAGATAGTAATTTAGCAAACTCGTCAAAAAAATGTGCATTGTAATTTGGAGGTCTATAAATAGTTACAAATGTTGCTCGACAGGAGGATTTGGTAAGAAGAGCAATATATTCAAAGGAGTCTTCTTGTCATTGTATCAGTATTCTTGTTTCACTCATGAAACTGAAATTTGGAGGGGTTGATTCAATAAGAACTGCAGCATTATTATCTTGTCCTAACCATGTTTCAGTTAAATACATCAAATCAAGCTTGTGCTTAATAATCAAATCATTGATTAAAAATGATTTGCCTACCAAAGACCTGACATTTAAAATAGCTAAATTTAGTGTGTTAAAAACATTGTTTTCCCCATGTTCTGGGACATACTGTGGTTGGCAAGGGATACATACAGTAAATTTGCAGAATGCATTGGGTAAATCTTATTTCTCGGTAGATTTACCAAACTTTTTCTGTTACCTATCAAAACTGGGATTGAAACAGCTATTTGCATATTGGGCCCCGGCTTTTCCTGGAGAGAGCCATGACTAACAGTATTGCAGCCTGGACCCAGCACATATCAGTTAGAGCTTACTGTGCAGTTATCAGGCTATGGAGACAAAGGATGATTTCGGTGACGGCGTGGAGGAGAGGGTAGTGTATGCTGCAGTTGTGATGATTGCAGCAGAGCTTGTTGAGGAATTGGTGGGGCATGCCGCTTTGAGGGGCTTCTGGGGGTGAAAATGACACTGGGGGAGGAGGTCAATTTGGGCGCAGTAGTGATGTGCTTCATCAGGTTGGCAAGGTTCTTGGTGATAGGGAAGAGGATGCCCCGGGAAGATGGTGAACTAGGTGGGGTTTGCGGGATTGTGGGAAGTGAATCCTCACAGATAGTGTCTGCTGGTGGAAGGGGTGTGGCCTCCTCATCTTTGCTCTGACTTCTCTCCATGTTAGAGTATCTTGTCCTTGGCAGAGGGAAGATTGTGGCGCAGGAAGAAAAATAGGTTGGAGGTGAAAGCTTTTACTACTGATTTATTCAGGGACAATCTATCTACCTTAAAAAGATGCCTGCGATCCCAGAAATGGTTAAAATGGTTAAAAATCAATAAAATGTACTGAATGGACATCACATGCAGTTGAAAGCCATGTGTTCAGTGCTAGTAACCTGCTGAATTTCTCAGTTCCTCCTCTGACTGGTGGTAGAGATCCACTGATAAAAATGTCTGCATTTAGCGACCTTACTGTGTTTAGCAGATTATTAAAGTCCTTTTTGAGGATTTTGGACTGCTGCTTCACAATATCACTTGCCCCTGCGTGTAGTACGAGGTATTTCAGAGTTGGATTTTCTGCAACAATACATCAGGATTTTGACAGTTATGTCAGAGACCATATCTTTTGGGAAATACAGCACTTTTGTGTTGTTACTGCACATCTGTCACACATAATTTATGTCAGAGTCGCCCACAATCAGAGTCTGAGGCCCTGTTAGCTTTCCTCTTAGCTTTCTGTCTTCTGATGTGCTTTCAGACCTTACCCCTCTCTGTGGATGTGGGGTATTGTCCAAGTCATCAGATAAAGATCCAGGGTCCTGCAGTAGTGGAGCGAATCTATTTTGTAGCTGTACAGTTGGTTCCTTAGGAGTTTTGTTGCTCTTTTTCCCTTTAGCTGTTATCCATGGCTGTGCTTTCCTCTGCACAGGAGTTGAGGAAGATGATAACGCTGGCCAGCCTGTGACATCACAGATCTCTGGGCACTGAGTTTTGCCTGTTGCTTGTCCTCTCATGTCAGAGGGAATTGATTTAGTCTTTGACTGAAGGCCTGGGTCACAGGGATTTGCTGGAGCCTATCCCAGCTCTCTTCGGGTGAAAGACAGGGGTACACCCTGGACAGGTCACCAGTCTATCACAGGGCCACATATAGACACACAACCACACACGCTCACACTCATTCCTGTGGATAATTTAGAATTGTTATACGTCAGTTTTGTGTAAATGACTTTCTGATTATTTTCAATTGAGTCATCAGTGTAAACAGCACCATCTTGTGGCAACATTACAGCATTGACATATAAGTTATAAAAAGATAAACCAAGATAAATACAAAGAAATTATTAATTATGAAATTATGATCAACCACAGACTGTGAGCTGCAGCCTGCAGCCAGAAAGCAGCAGGAGCTACAGAACACATTAGCTTCACGATCTCTGTGGCTTTTCTTTGTCATGTGAAAATGAGTAGTCATTTAAGTCTGCCTCTGTGGCAATACTTGTCTATCTAGGACAAGTTTTCTCTTTAAGTGCTTGTGCAAAGTGCTGGTGCTGCTGTTGTATGTCAACAAAACTTAGCACAGTACAGGTCTTTTAAAAACTTTTATACTGAACCTCTTCCATCAAAAATGCAACGATGCATATGTATTATCAGTGTCATCAATGAAACAAAGTAAATGCAGCAGCCCAAACATTTTATCCATGATCACTGCAGGTGTTGAGCAAAACCCCTGTTTGTGTGCCTCTAACTAAGAAAGTAGCAGGAATGTATAAATAGTTTATGAACCCAGAAACACCAGGGTTCTAAAACTAATTTTCTATTAGTAAAACTGAGAAGGCAGTTTGTGTTAATAAAGAGTCACACACCAGAGAAATGTCTTTCTGAATTGTATTCACACACTCACTGACATCCAGCTACATCAAGTGAGGAAGATCATGTCAGAGTGGGATTTTTACACCACATTTCCCATTTGAGCATTTCAGTGAATTTATAATACACCATCCATGACCTGAATAACTATTTAAGACAAACTGACCACCAGTTTAAACAAGTGACTTAATCCATAATAACCACATCATTAATTAATACTAATCAAATCAAATCAGAGGAATTACTACATACAAAGAAATATACTAGATAAAACTCATAATAGTAACTAATTATACAATGTAAAGTAAGAATAAAAGTTTAGAAAATATTACATGTTTGCATGTCACAGCATTCAAAGGTAGTAACAGTCAATAATCTAAACTTATTTTCGTTAGCAGATTAAAGGCATTTATCAAACATTAGTGATAATGAGTCTAATTAAAAAAAATAACAACTTGGTTAATGGTCTTAAACTTGTAGCGGACCTAAGGCAGGAATGTGTTCACATTCCAGGACTGAGAAAGGAGTATTATTCTTTATCACTGTCAGACTACAGTGTGATATAGAAGCTGTGCTACTGTTTATCTCTCACTCATGCTTGTAGTTAACCCATATAACTGTGTGTAGTTTTACTGACTCTCATTTATGTCGTTGCTGAATTACTGACTGGTTAGTTGCTAAATTTGTCATGTGATTGAACTTTGCTGGGTGGAAAAAGAAATATTCTTAGAAACTTATACTTAAAAAAAAGATTGGTCTCTTGATTCACAGAGACCAGTGAGACTGCCCCATTACAGTCAGGGGACTGTGAACCAATCACCAGCAAGGATGGAGCACTTCCTGGACCAACCACATTGTGTTAAACACGATGAAGGACTAACCAGATGGATTCCCTGCCCAGTGTGGCAAGACACAAAAAGACACACTGAGAGACAGACCTAGGTTTTGTAGAGAGTTTTTGGAGATTTACAGATTTGCAGACTCCTCAAGACCCTCTCGCTCTTTGGAGAAAGACCCTAAGAAAGAGAGCACCTACAGACAGAACAGTGAGGTAGAGACTGATTTACTGCCTATGTGGAGGAAAGTCCCAAAGACATCCTCCCCGTATGTGGCTGCCTGTAGCCAACAGCTCACCTCCAGCTGAACATCTCACATCAAAAAACTCTTTGGGACAGCCATGCAGCAACCAGACGGAGAGCAACGAAAGGCGATAAATGGATTCCAGACCTGCAGCCAAGGACTTTAGGAACACCTACGTCTCTCCTGGAAACCTGCTGGCAGACTGCAGTTCCACCAGCCCAGAACAGACTGAGCCTCAGTAAACCCGAGGTCAGACAAGTAAACCTTGTCTCACACTAATCTCAGTTGGTCTCCATAGATACTTACAGCTTCCTCCTAAACTGCTGTTTAGACCTCAGACTCAAACACAGAACATGAACTTATTTCAAGATTTCTTTTTTCACCACTGCATATAACCTATGGTTATACTGTTACAATGTTTTATTTGTTAATTCATCTAGCTTCTCTGACCAGTTCTCCCTCTGTTTCCCCCTATATAAATAGCATATATCTACCATGTAAATAGTTGAATAAATCTTAAGAAGGCATCTGTGACTGGCATCATCTATGTTATTTCACACAGTAAATACGTCACTGAATCGGGGAACTCTCACTCCGATTGTAGACTAATATCCTGTAGTACTCATTAATTGACTGATTGATCTACCATCAAAGGATCTGGTGCTCCAAAATTATGAAGATGGTTTATGATATTCATATTTCATAAACCAGACATAATAAATACATTCATGTTCAATACATATACATTTAATTTCACTACATTGTAGAGTGCTTTTCTACACTCAGGTCCACTCAAAGCACTTTCACACTTTGCCTATTCACCCATCCATTCACACACCGATGGAACTGCCACAAGGGGCAACTTGGGTTGGGTTTTCTTGCCCAAAGAAACTAAAATATGTGGACTAGTGAAGCCAGGGATTGAATCAGCAACAGTGGTTCATAATTGACCTGCTCTAACTGCTAAGCCTCAGTTTCTGTTTCATAGCAATAGAGAAACAAAGACAAAAGCCAGTCTTAGACCTGTTTCCCACAGTTTCCACCAGCAGTTAAGAAGCCCTTGACTATCAAAATGCTTGACATTTTCAAGGGTTTTGGTCCTGTGGACATTACCTGTTTACAGCAGTGTAATATCTTGGTGGGTCCCTTAGGCTTTCTGATATAGACCTCAACCACAGTGGTCAGTTTCAACATTTCTTCTTGGTGTGATTACACTGATGGGCTGTTAGAGCACTTTAACTAATGAAAGTTTTTCCACATTGCTCACACCAGTACGGCTTCTCTCCAGAGTGAATACGCTTATGTTGTTTTAGGCTGACTAAGTGGGAGAAGGCTTTTCCACATTGGTCACACCAGAATGGCTTCTGTCCAGAGTGAATACGCTGATGTGTTTTGAGCTGGCCTAACTCAGTGAAGGCTTTTCCACACTGGTCGCACCAGTACGGCTTCTCTCCAGAGTGAATACGCTGATGATTTTTGAGGGAGCCTAACTGTGAGAAGGCTTTTCCACACTGGTCACAGCTGTATGGCTTCTCTCCAGAGTGAATACGCTGATGACGTTTGAGGGAGCCTAACTCTGTGAAGGCTTTTCCACACTGGTCACAGTTGTATGGCTTCTCTCCAGAGTGAACTTGCTGATGTGTTTTCATGTGGCCTAACTGTGAGAAGCCTTTTCCACACTGGTCACAGCTGTATGGCTCCTGTCCAGAGTGAATACGTTGATGTCTTTTGAGGGTGCCAAACTCTGTGAAGGCTTTTCCACACTGGTCACAGCTGTATGGCTTCTGTCCAGAGTGAATACGCTGATGTGTTTTCAGGCTGACTAACAGTGAGAAGGCTTTTCCACACTGGTCACAGCTGTATGGCTTCTCTCCAGAGTGAATGTGCTGATGTCTTTTCAGGTTGCCTAACAGTGAGAAGGCTTTTCCACATTGGTCACAGTTGTACGTTTTCTTCACAGTGTGAACATGCTGACTAATCTCAAAACTCTGCAATGTTGTGAAGGTCTTGTCGACTCTCTTTCTTCTTTTCTATTTGTAAAAAAGAAGAAAAAAGCAAAATGGATAGAAGATATGAAATAACAATCTAAAACAAGAACAATCTAAAACCATAAATGACATTTAAAACATGTCTATGAAACATGAACATCATGAAAACTGTTTCCTTGGAGCTCTATTTCATTCCAAAGTTGCAAAATTGTGTTGTCTCATCCACATATTTTGTCATTTTTAAAACTATTTTTCTTAAAATGTATGCTTCCCTCACCTCAATAGATTTTCTTAATATTAACATTACTTTTACCTTCTTATCTTTCATTTGTAAACAGAGGACACAACTCTCTGAAGTGCAGCGCCATATTTAAAACACTAGCTTAGTTTTCAAATTACAGAATTCCTCTTAAGTCTAATTTTTCTCTTACTTGGTTTGGTTTTCAGAAACAGCCAGTAAACTGTCTCGTGATGATTACTTTTAACTCAGACCAAGTTTTACGACTCAGTCCCGCACAGACCATGGACTGTCAACCACCACAAGACCAAGAAAATCGACCAACATAAGAGTGAGGACACCAGCTTGGTGACAAAGACACTCTGAGCCTGCAGGTTAGAGAAGTCTTGGAACTCCGACTGATTCCGCTCTGAGGGCCAAACAGCCCCCTGAAGCAGACTTTCTTGCACTGGTTGCTTAGTAACTTCAATTCAATTCAATTTATTCAATTCAATTCAATTCAATTTTATTTGTATAGCGCCAAATCACAATACAAATCATCTCAAGGCACTTTACAAAAACTAAAACTAAAAACCCAGCAATTCCCTTATGAGCAAGCACTTGGCAACAGTGGAGAGGAAAAACTCCCTTTAACGGAAGAAAAAACCTCCAGCAGAACCGGGCTCAGTTTCGGCGGCCATCTGCCTCGACCGGTTGGGGTGAGTGGATAGAGCAGAGAGAAAAGAACAGCAACAATAAACAACAAATAGACACTGCAGGTTGGTGGGACCAGTAACTGCACATCAGCGATATACAGCTCCAGGACCAGGGACACCTGCAGAAGGTACAGAGAGAGAACAGAGAGAGAGGGAGAGAGCACAAACTAGGGGAGAGAGAGAGCACAAGGTTAGTAAGATTCAATGGTGGAATATACATGAGGTGGGAGGAGAGAAGAGAGGGGAGGGGAAGGGAAAGGGGGGGGTTAGGGTAGGAGAGCTCAGTGCACTGATGGTCCTCGGGCAGTCTAGGCCTATAGCAGCATAACTAAGGGATGGTTCAGGGTTGCCTGAAGCCAGCCCTAACTATATGCTTTGTCAAAGAGGAAGATTTTAAGTCTAGCCTTAAAAGTACAGAGAGTGTCTGCCTCCTGAACCCAGGCTGGGAGCTGGTTCCACAGGAGAGGAGCTTGATAACTAAAGGCTCTGCCTCCCAGTCTGCTTTTGGAAACTCTGGGAACCACAAGTAGACCTGCACTCTGAGAGCGAAGTGGTCTATTGGGATAATATGGTACTATGAGGTCTTTAAGATATGAAGGAGCTTGATTATGAAGGTAACCTCAGCAAGCTCCAGATGATGGCTTGCAGCTAAGTACTCTGTGGTGAACAGCTGATGTCTCAAACTGCAAAAACATTTTCCCCAAATCTTCCGTTAAACTATAGAACTTAGTACCAAACTGTAACAAATTTCAACCATTATTACTGACAAGTTCAGTCCATAAATTCCATTAATCTATTCCACTGGCTGGGTAATGGCTCAAACCTACTTCTAAGCTGTTTTATTCAGGACTGGGTGAAACCAGGAAAACACACACCCGGAAATACATCAACATAAATACAACAACATTTTAGACGCTTCCAGACTTGAACTAAAATTAGAAAGAATAGATGACACACGGACCATTGACTCTGGCGTCTTTATGAAGCCTTTTCTATTGATTAAGTCCTGAACACTGACCTGTTTACCGCTGGGAACAGAGGACTGGACCTCCTCGATCCTGTTGGCGGGGTCGTTGCTTCTGTGGTCCGGGTCGGTTAAATCTTGATCTTGACTCTCCTCTTTTATTCTGCTCTTCCACTGATCGCGGTCAATAAATTCTGGGTCCTGATCACCCTCTTTAATTTCGGTTTTGTTGTGGTTGTAGTAGACAGAGTCTGGCTGCTGTTTCTCCTCCTTTGTTCCCCACATGTAGCCGTCCAGGTCGACGAATCCCGGGTCCTCTTCCTCCTCTTTTATTTCAGTTTTATAGTGGTCCTGGTCTATAGAGTCCGAGTCCTGCTTCTCTACCTTCATCCCGCTGTTGTAGTGGTCCTGATCAATTAAATTCATGTTCTGATTCTGTGTTTTACGCTGCCACGTTGCTGCTCAGAAGTTATTTCATTGTTGTTCTGATTTTTTCTTCTTCTTCTTCTTTCTTTTTAATGGCGGTTGACAATCCAGCTTAAATGTGCATTACCTCCACCACATGGACTGGAGTGTGGAACAGAGGTCTGACAAAAAACTACAGTATATCCTTTCAACAGAACCTATTTCTCTTCAAAAATCTATTATATATTTATAAGTTCTACTAACCTTCCCAAGAAGAAAAGTCATTATGTTTTATCTTCCTAATTTATTGTGTTGCTCAATATTTCCACCCATGTTCAATTGTCACCTGTGTGTATATACACCAGCCCTGTTCTTTTGTTCTCCACTAGATCATTCCCTTTGGTTCCTCCTTGGAGATTTTTCTCAGTAGTATGTTGTTCTCTTTGCTTATTCCTCATGGTTTTCCGAGCAGTGTGTTCTCCTCTGGTGATGCTTTGTGTTATTTACCAGTAGTTGTTTTGGTATGTTCTCCTCACAGTTGGATTGTCTCTGTACCTCTTGGTTCCTAGTGTGTGTGTTTCCCTGTAGTTTTCTGTGTGTGTTTCACTCTGGTTTTTGTACTCACATTTGGATTTCCTGAGGTGCCGTGATTTTAGTTCAGTTTTGGAGGAGGATGATTCGCTGTGGCGACCCCTGAAGGGAGCAGCCGAAAGAAGAAGAAGAAGATATATATATATATATATATATCATAGGCACTGATCGTAGCAGCACAAGAACAGGCCCTGAGCACAAGATCGATAGAGGCCGGGGTCTACCACACCAGGCAGGACCCCAGGTGCAGGCTGTGCAAAGATGCCTCTGAGACAATCCAGCACATAACAGCAGGTTGGAAGATGCTAGCAGGCAGAGAGTACATGGAACGCCATAACCAAGTGGCCGGCATAGTGTACAGGAACATCTGTGCCGAGTATGGGCTGGAGGTCCCGAGGTCAAAATGGGACACGCCTCCAAAGGTGAGGGAGAATGACCAAGCTAAGATCCTGTGGGACTTCCAGATACAGACCGACAAACAGGTGATGGCTAACCAACCGGACATAGTAGTGGTGGACAAACAACAGAAGAAAGCCGTAGTGGTAAATGTAGCGATCCCAAGTGACAGCAACATCAGAAAGAAGGAACATGAGAAGCTGGAGAAATACCAAGGGCTTAAAGAAGAGCTAGAAAGGATGTGGAAGGTGAAGGCAACAGTGGTCCCCGTGGTAATCGGCACCCTCGGGGCTGTGACTCCCAAACTGGGAGAGTGGCTCCAACAGATCCCAGGAACAACATCAGAGATCTCAGTCCAGAAGAGCGCAGTGCTAGGAACAGCTAAGATACTGCGAAGAACCCTCAAACTCCCAGGCCTCTGGTAGAGGACCCGAGATTGAGGAAGACACACACCACCCGTAGGGGTGAGACGGGAAATTTTTTTTTTTATATATATGTGTGAGAGACGAGTTCATAACACAGGTTGAGAAGGAAAAATTTTATATTTGATCTGCAACTGGTAATGTGTTAAGATCAGCACCTTAAAGTGGACTAACTAACATAAGCAATGCAGCCTATTTAATAGGTAAGTTCTCTCACAGAACAGAAGGACATTCATCTGCTGTCACATCTATGAAGTATTTCAACTCAATGAAAGAGAGGTGGAACAGACTTTTGGAAATGAGCATGTTGTTCTTCATCTGCAGAAGAGAGAGGTGGAGCAGATTTCCAGCGGTGAATGTGTTGTTATTGTACTTTATCAAACTGCAATCCTTCAGCCACCAGATGTGTGTGATCATCAGCTTGGTTTGGGATTCACAGCAACACTTTTGTTTCCATCACCCCACGTGTCCCTCACCAAGTCATGTGGTGGCTGTACCACACTGCACTGCATTTAAAGACTAACATCATTATAGCTACATCAGTTTTTTCAAGTTTTGCTAGAACCATGAGTCAAGCAGTTTGCTTTTGTTTGTTGTCTGGTAGCTTGGCTGAGTGGTCTAAGGTGCAGGCTTCATTCTCAATTGAGTTGTGGGTTTGTATCCCACTGTTGCCACTGAGAGACATATAAAGTTGCAAACTGACAAAAAATTGTCAGTTTCCTGTGGGTTCAGATCTCAACTAATCTGGTCCTGGTAAAAATAACAATTGAAGCTCGTAATGAGAAGGTGATGCTTATCACGCTAAATTATTACACAGCGTTTGGACCCCCAAGTTCTCAGTGGGTTAATTCAGTGCTCATTAGGTCAAGTCTCCAACTGAAAACAGGAAATAAAACTTCCTATAGCGCATACACCACCTTCTGCTATTCAGTAAATTCTTACAACTTTTAAGAACCTGATTTGGATATCAATGTAACAAGGAAGATTATGGGCACATAATTCAGAGGTCGATGGACTGAAACCATTCTCTGCTACTACTCCTGCAAGGAAGTTTGTCAACACAGGTACTCCAGTTAAGGCAGTTTTCATCCACTTCGGTTCTTCCTATAAACTACACAAGCAAAATACATGGCTACTTCCATTTTGAACGTTCTGAAGCAGAAATATGATTGATAAGGTTTGAGTCTTCATCTCACATTTATAATCCTTGAGCACAAAAAATGGCTTCCACAACAAGGATGGGATTTGAACCCATTAATGCAGAGCACACCTTCAACTCAAAATTCCATTTTTTTTCCTCATATCTGACTTTCTTCTGAGAATTTAAAAGCATGCTGCTATGACAGTGTGACAGTCCTGATGGAGCTTTAAACCACCATTGTTTCAGGTAGTAAACAAAGTCTCTAACCACTTGCATCACAGAGACAGTCCTGGAATCATTGTAGGGTTCTGGCTTTAATTCTTAAGCTCCACCCACCCAGTATTTATTCAGCATTCAGACTCATGGTCCAGCATAGATGTTAGATTAGCCAGGACCCTTTTGTCCCCCACCTCCCTCACTGAGTCCAGCCCAGGACAGAGCTGGACTTCTTGATGACCTTGTCCAGCTTCTTCCTTTCCCTCTCCGTAATGCTGCTGCTCCAGCAGACCACAACGTACACGATGGCTGATGCCACCACAGAGTCGTAGAATGTCCTCAGGAGTGCCCCCTTCACTCCAAAAGACTGCGGTCTCCTCATCAGGAGGTAGAGTCAGCTCTGGCCCTTCCTGTACAGTGCATCTGTGTTATGAGTCCAGTCCAGTTTGTTGTTATGGTGAACACCCAGGTACTTATAAGAGTCTACTCTCTCAATGTCCATTCCCTGGATGTTCACTGATGAGGGGAGAGTAGACCGGCGTCTGCGGAAATCCACCACCATCTCCTTGGTCTTCCCCCCATTGATGAGGAGGTGGTTCTGCTGACACCAGTCCATGAAGTCCTGTGTCAGTCTTCTGTACTCTGCGTCGACGGCGTCAGTGATGAGCCCGACAATCGCAGTCGTCAGGGAACCTCTGCAGAACACATCCGTTCGTGTTGTGTCTGAAGTCTGCAGTGTAGATGGTGAAGAGGAAGGGGGCCAGGAAGGTCCCCTGGGGGCCCCCCACTGCAGGTCAGAGTGTCAAAGTCCATGCCAACCTTCTCCAGTTTGTCCCTTAAAAGCACCGGTGTTGAACGCGCTGGAGAAGTCAAAGAACAGAATTCTCACAGCACTGCCAGGCCTCTCCAGGTGAGCCAGAGCACGGTAAAGCAGGAAGGTAATAGCATCCTTAACTCCGATGCTGGGTTGGTAGTTGAACTGCAGCAGATCCATCGCTGAACTCACCACGGAGTGAAGGTGGCCCAGGACCAGTCTTTAGGCCTTTAGTGTGCGGTGTCTTGGGCACTGATAGCACACAGGAAGTCTTCCAGAGCTGTGGTACCACCCTCAGTACTAGTACAGAAGTCTTTATCAGAAAGCCTAAGAACCCACCAAGATGTTACACTGCTGTACACAGAAAATGTCCACAGGACCAAAAACCCTTGAAAATGTCCAGCATTTTGATAGTCAAGGGCCTCTTAAAAGTCTCATGCTGTAACCACTGCGGTAACTAGGCTCCACTTCGGTAACCTGAAGCACTGTTTTTCCAATTGTGACATATGCCACAAACACTTTTTTTTGACAGTGTACTGTCATTAATATTGGAAAAGGTTGTGCATACATGTGTTTTACGGAAAAGGTCAAATATAATCTCTTTAAAGAAGAAGAAACTGCAGATTTAGTGCAGCTGTGTGTGTCTGCTGGGAATCATTTGCTTCTGTCTGGCTCGAACACTTTACCAGTCCAGCTTTAGACTGAGCTTAGGACTTCCTGTTCCATTAAAAAACACAAATACAGAAAGAAATACATGCAGCTCTGCAACTATGTAGAAAAACATTTGAAACATTTATTTATTCATATTCAGTTTATTATCAGCTTTTATTTCTTTTTGTTGTCCACAGAAGTTTGTGTGGGCATTTTGTAGCTAGTTCAGCCATGATATTTGATGTTAATTCAGAATTTAGGTTATTGTCTTTAGTTCTTCCTCAGTACTAAATAGACAAATTATTATATCTTCCTATTATTGTTGCACAGTTTCCACACCTAGTAACACACTTTAACCTACACTAATGTGCAGAGAAATGTTTCTTTTGAAAATAAAACAAAAACACATATTTCTGTTTTAAATACAGCAAATTAAGCTGCACTATAAATTGTTGTGGCTGAGTGGTTGAAGCAATGGACTTGAAATGCATTGGGGTCTCCCTGTGCAGGTTTTAATCCCCTCAACAATGAGTTGTCCCTTAGGAATCATCATCTAGTGTTAGTGATGTGTATACTTTCCCACTTGAGTTGACTTTCAAGATAAAGTGATAGTGGTGCACACTGACCACATAAAGTCAGTATGTTGTCTGCTGTTGATGTCCGTTACACCTCCAGATAAATACGCTCACTCCTATAGAGAATTCAGGGTCACCAGTCAACCTAACATGCATGTTTTTGGACTGAAGTACCTGGAGTAAATTTCCAGGTTAACTGCAATAGTAACTCTAATGTCTAATTACAGTCTAATGTTACTGCACTGATTCATAATCTGTCACCATGGAACCACCATATGAACATAATTCAATTTAAACTGAGCTCTGCCCTGTAACTATGATCAATTTAATCACCTGCATAAGACAGAAATCTTAATATTAACTGCTTGACATAGATTGGACAACACCAACGCCATGGGTTCCAGCCCCCATACTGGTCATTGTTTTGAAACGTCTGTAACTTTAGAATTGAAATGCAAAAAGTCTAAAGTGTGAAATGTAATTGTAGAATCCAGTCGTCTCTGTGCCCTACCCCTATTTCCAGGAGCAACAGAGGGCACAGTGAAGGATCAAAAATGACTTAAGATGTTGTAAACATAAGCAGAACAGTGGCCCTGGAACTCAAAGAACATGGGTAGAGCATCCTTAGTGTTCAACTTACTGTAGACCAAACTCCAACCATGAAGGGACTCAAACCCTCAATCTCCTGATTCGAAGTCAGAAACCTTGTCCATTAGGCCACGTGGTCAGGTATAGGAGTCTAATAGTCACATATATTATGTCAGTTTTTTTGTACTAAACCATGAATCAATGAGCAGGTTCTGGAAAAACAGAAAGGTAGATTAAAATCTGAACTGTCTGCTCAAATGCCTTCATGGATGGAATCTGAATTTTACTTCATCACTTTCACCTTATAAATCATAATCTTGATTACAACATACTTGTGCATCAGTGATGCTGGTGTAGTGGTGAGCATAGCTGCTTTCCAAACAGTTGCACT
The DNA here is from genome assembly GCF_900324485.2 of Mastacembelus armatus. Taxonomy (NCBI): domain Eukaryota; kingdom Metazoa; phylum Chordata; class Actinopteri; order Synbranchiformes; family Mastacembelidae; genus Mastacembelus; species Mastacembelus armatus. The sequence continues at coordinate 8,061 of NW_022872875.1, read as the reverse complement.
GGGTTTGAGTCCAAAGCATTGCAAGTACATTACCGCTACAGAAACGGATAACAAGGTTGAATTTGTAGCAGTAGTTTCTATGACCAAGTGGTTTACACTCAGCACTACACTGAACCATAACCTAACCTTAGTTACTATAGACAGTGTCTGAAGGGGTAGCTTCAGACAGCTGAAGTAGTGCTTTAAAAGAACAAACAGGAGCAAGAGACAAAAACAGAGAGTAGACAATTTATTTAGATCAGGAGAACACGCAGAATGGTCCAAAAGAGCGATGTTGTTCACCAGAATTCCTTATTCAGGCAGGCGTTGTGAACTACAGCGTTGTCCTGTTGAAAGACCCATTAAGATGAGGGTCAAGGGGATGCCTGCTGCAATATCTCCACATAGCCAGCCGCCATTTGACACCCCTAAACAACCTGAAGCTCCATTTTCCCATTGACAGAAAAATGAAACCTGGGTCATGATGGAGCCTCCTCTGCTGTGCTGTGCAGAAAACATCTCCAGTGGGATCTCCCTGTCATGCCAGTAACATTGGAAGCCATCAGGACTGTCCAGATAAAATTTTTTCTCATTAGAGAATAAAGCTTTCTTCCACCTTTCAATGTCTCATGTTTGGTGCTCCCTTGCAAAGTCCAAACAAGCAAGTTTGTGGCGTGGGAGGAGACGTGGCCTTTGAAAATGTGTTTTTTTTTTCTATAAGTCCTTTTTTCACAGATGCCATCTTATGGTTATTGGGCTGCAGTCAGCATCAGTAAGGGCCTTAAATTGGGTTGAGGATAAGCCTGTGTCTTCTTGGACAGCCTGTCAGATCCTCTGGTGCAGTTCAGGTGATATTTTTTTGGGGTCTAAGATTTACAAACTAGTAAAGCAGTAGTAAAGAATGCCTTTAATGTGAAGGAGCAGCAATAGGAAATGTTTCATTAGCATTAACGGCTAACGGTGCAGCGGTTGGGAATATAAACAGTAGAAAATCACTTTGAACAGACGTAGTGAATCTGTATCCTCTGAAACTGGCTGGTAATGGTTCAGACCTACTTCTAAGATGTGTATTGAGAATTGAGTGAACACACACACACACACACACACACACACTGAAATACATAAACATAAAGACTGGACTGTTTAGTAGTTTTTCTGAATTTCATTTTAAAACCAGAATGAACAGATGAAACACAGAAAGTACTGAATGTTTTCTTTTTTCTTAGAATTTCAACTTTCAACCCAAAATTCAGATTTCTTTCTCTCATATCTGGCTTTTTGCTGAGAATTGTGACTTTTTTTCCTCAGAATTGATCAGAAAAATATCACAGTGGTGATGATCCTCTTCTGTAAAGCTTTAAAGCTGAATAGGTTAGTTTGTTGCCATGACAAAGTGTAGCTGCCCTGGTTGAGCTCAAACCACCATTGTTTCAGTCAGCAAACAAAGTCACTGAAGACTTGCAATTCAGATAAATCTTGGAATAATTCTGGCTTCAAGTGCTTCACCATTGAAGCTAAACTATTTGCCATCAAAGTCTTTTTGACTTTCAACTTTATGGTACATGGAAACATTGTCACCAATAAGTGTGACATCCGTGGGTGGGCTGGAACAACTAACCTTTTGGTTAACTGCCAAATGCACTAACCTATTACACCACACAGACAGTCTCACACATATCTCAAAGAGGTTTGGTGATTGGGTGGCAGGAGGAATTACTGCATCACCTGCCAAGACCTTCTGGCAGTGGATGCAGTGGTGAGAGACTTCTGGGTATGTTGGCTGTGGTCCAAACATATGTTATGTTTTATTCTTTTAAACCATTTGCTATGGCCAGGAATCAAACCCAGGTCAAACGCTTGAAATGTGGCTATGCTCACCACTACACCACCTTCTTTACTGTTTGTGAAATCACATTTCTACTATATGTATCCAGTATGTCCTGCAGTATCCAGCTGCAGACTCAAAAAAAAAGAGTGTCCCCTCACTTGTTCCATTGTTCATGAATTAGGGAAGAAAATTAAAGTGAGCTGCTGAAAACATGAAGCTGCTTTCATCTTCTGTCTGTCTAATAATCAGTGTTTCAAATACTGACAGACTAGGTGAGCAATTGAGAAATGAGCAAAACTACAGGAGCCAAGAAGCAGAACAGATGAGGTGGATGGAAAATACCTGCGAAGAGTAGTGAAAACTTTGGACACAGTGATGGTGGTGTAGTGGTGAGCATAGCTGCCTTCCACACGGGTCAGTTGTATATAGGAGTCATAGCCAATGAAATTGCAGGACTGTCAATGCTGTCCAAGGTGCTCAGTTGGTAGAGTGGCAGTTATCCTGAGGTTGCTGGTTCAACTTTGGCTTGAAGGAATGTGGTTTTGGTTTGGTGTCCTGTGTATCTGCTGACATAGGATGGATGTAAAAACAAGAGCTGATGACACGTGATGTGTGTTATGGTGTCAGTTTCTGGATTTGTGAAATAGTTGAACACCTGATTGCTCTGTGACTCTTTTGATGGTCAACATCCTGAACAAACCCAGCTTTTTCTAAAGTTAAAAAAAGTTACTGCACTTTAGTCCCTCTAGCAGCTATATTTTCAATAGTAGTGTTATGTGAATTCATAATTCACACATTCAGGGTACAGTAACTGTCAGGATGCTAGACACTACATTCAAATTACAGTCTTCTCTGGAGCTGTGGGTTCAAATCCCACTCCTGATAAGACAACTTTGTTGTGGAGTAGTGTCTGTACTGTCCTCTATCACCATGTCTTTCATCAGAGGTGGAGTCACATACAGTCATGTGAATCTCCTAGAGAAAGGAGAAAGGTACCTACCTATTTTGACCGGTATTTATTGCTAACAAGCGCTAAGTCAGGACTTAGCGCTCGTTAGCCTACCGGTTAGCTTAGCTAGCTAGTTAGCTTAGCTAACATGGCCTCTCCTTCTCTCTCTCTTTCCTGCTCAGTGTGCCACATGTTTAGTTATTCCTCTGCCTCCTTTAGTGATAATGATACCTGTAATAAGTGTAAGGTTCTGCTAGCCTTGGAGGTGAGGATCACTGATTTGGAAGCGCGGCTCCGCACCTTCGAACAAAAGCCAGCTAGCCTAGCCCCGTTAGCTGGTGTGGAGCCACCGAGCTCAGGGTCCGTTAGCGGTCCAAGGGCAGCTCCAGTGCAGCCCACAGAATTAGCCTGGGTGACGGTCCGACGGAAACATACTTCTAAGCAGAAGTCCACGGCTCATCACCTGCCTGTTCACGCTTCTAATAGATTTTCCCCGCTAAGCGACACACCCGCTGAGAAACCGACTCTGATAATTGGCGATTCCATAGTCAGGAACGTGAAGCTAGAGACACCAGCGACCATAGTCAAATGTATTCCTGGGGCCAGAGCGGGCGACATTGAGTCAAATCTGAAGCTGCTGGCTAAGGCTAATCGTAAATATGGGAAAATTGTTATTCACGTCGGCAGCAATGACACCCGATTACGCCAATCGGAGGTCACTAAAATTAATGTTGAGTCGGTGTGTAACTTTGCTAAATTAATGTCGGACTCCGTAGTTTTCTCTGGACCCCTCCCCAATCTGACCAGCGATGACATGTTTAGCCGCATGTCGTCGTTCCGTCGCTGGCTGTCTAGGTGGTGTCCAGCAAACGATGTGGGCTTCATAGACAATGGGGCCACTTTCTGGGGAAAACCCGGTCTGGTAGTGAGAGACGGCATCCATCCCACTTTGAATGGTGCAGCTCTCATCTCTAGAAATTTGGCCGAGTTTATTAGCCGACCAAAAGCCTGACAATCCAGGGTGGGGACCAGGACGCAGAGACTCAGTCTAAAACGCCTCTCTGCAGTTTCCTTAGAGCCGCCGCCCCCCTCAAACCACATAGAGACTGTGTCTGCCCCTCGAACATATAAGTCAAATAAATCAGAAGTTAACAGAAGAGGAGTTATTCATAAAAACTTAATAAAAATTAAGACCACTCCTCTTATTGAACAGAAAAACAGAACTGTCAAATGTGGATTATTGTTGGGATTGCTGTGCAAAGCAGCAATCCCAAGATATGTTCTTCGTTTTTTCTCTTTATTATTCTTTTTTTTATTAGTGTGAATGCTGCTTCAGCATTCACACTATTGTTATCCTAATCTTTATTATTGTTGGGATTGCTGTGCAAAGCAGCAATCCCAAGATATGTTCTTCGTTTTTTCTCTTTATTGTTGGGATTGCTGTGCAAAGCAGCAATCCCAAGATATGTTCTTCGTTTTTGTTGGGATTGCTGTGCAAAGCAGCAATCCCAAGATATGTTCTTCGTTTTTTCTCTTTATTATTCTTTTTTTTATTAGTGTGAATGCTGCTTCAGCATTCACACTATTGTTATCCTAATCTTTATTATTGTTGGGATTGCTGTGCAAAGCAGCAATCCCAAGATATGTTCTTCGTTTTTTCTCTTTATTGTTGGGATTGCTGTGCAAAGCAGCAATCCCAAGATATGTTCTTCGTTTTTGTTGGGATTGCTGTGCAAAGCAGCAATCCCAAGATATGTTCTTCGTTTTTTGTTGGGATTGCTGTGCAAAGCAGCAATCCCAAGATATGTTCTTCGTTTTTTCTCTTTATTGTTGGGATTGCTGTCCAAAGCAGCAATCCCAAGATATGTTCTTCGTTTTTTCTCTTTATTATTTTTTTTCTTTTTATTCCGCCGTTTTTCGGTCGCTATCTAGTCCTACACCGTTCGACGTAGAAACGTCATTCAAACACCGTCGCGTGCAGCTCGATGAGGAGATGGGTGCTTCTACTTTTCTCAGCGATATCTTTCATAATTTCCGAAATATTCCAGGTTTTGTCGGATTTTTTTCCCATAGGAATGAATGGAGAGAACGTTAAAATCCCCTTTCAACTTTGTCCTCTTTGAGCTTTAACTGTGTCAGCATACTTTCAGCTAGAAACACCATTCGACCTTTGAACGGGTCAGAAGGCATTAATCTATAAGTCTTGTATACAGCTTTTTGATATCTATTACGGTTTTTCTTTAATCGCAGTTTAAGTTTTATGGTTTTTTTAGGAAATTTCTGAATTTTACATTGGTGTGTATGGGAGAGGGCTAGAGTGCGTGATGTCATCGCTAGAGTGGGAGAGGCTGTTAAGTTTAGGGAAAATTTTTCTCTCTAACTCGCTGTCACGGCCACAATTTTGACTCTTCATACACCATTTTCTCAAAAGTAGTAGAGATTTTTGTCTTCTTTCAGGCAATGCTGTTCATATTTTTATAGGACCTACGGTTTTTCCACAAGGTGGCCTAACAGACAGAGAGTGACTGCTCAATCTCTCATTCACTCCCATTCTAAAGATCTCTACAATTTTTGGAGAGAAACACAAATGAAGGCTGTTTCTAACTCGCCACCAATCCTTCATTTTTTGGAATATCTTCACAAAAAGTGGATCAGTCTCTTTGTTGAAGCCTCTTGGCACTGTTAGTGAAAGAATTATATTGATAGCACTTATAGTTTTTCTGTAATCCCCCAGTTTGTAAGGTGAAGTTTTCTCAGTTTCTCCACTCAGCGTGTGTAAAGTGCTGTCACTCCCCCTCTCACTCTGGCCTTTGATCACCATAGCAACTACTCAACACAAAGCAGCTATTGCGCAATAGCAGCATAGCAGCTGTCTATGTTTGGTAATTAAGAATGACAGGCTGCCAAATGTCCACTGCTGTTACACATGGTGACCACTGAGTACCACCCCCCCCACCCCACCCCCACCCTCACCCTCACCCCCCACTCTGGGCATAGGTCACCATAGTAACAGCTCAACACAAAACAATAGCAGCTGTCTGTGGTTGGTAATTAAGAATGACTGGCTGCCAAATGGTCCACTGCTGTTCAACATGGTGACACACTCTGTACCATCCTCCCCATCCCCACCCTCACCCCCACTCTGGGCATAGGTCACCATAGCAACAGCTCAACACAAAACAATAGCAGCTGTCTGTGGTTGGTAATTAAGAATGACTGGCTGCGTAATGTCCACTGCTTTTACACATAGGGATAACTCAATACCACCCCCCCCCCCCCCCCCCCCACCCTCACCCCCACTCTGGGCATATGTCATCATAGCAACAGCATACAAGGCAATAGCAGCATATCAGCTGTCTGTGGTTGGTAATTAAGAATGACAGGCTGCCAAGTGTCTACTGCTGTTACACTTGGTGACCACTCAGTACCACCACCCCACCCCCCCCTCCCACCCTCACCCTCACCCCCACTCTGGGCATAGGTCACCATAGCAACAGCATACAAGGCAATAGCAGCATAGCAGCTGTCTATGTTTGGTAATTAAGAATGACTGGCTGTATAATGTCCACTGCTTTTACACATGGGGATAACACAATACCACCCCCCCCCCCCCCCCCCACCCTCACCCTCACCCCCACTCTGGGCATAGGTGACCATAGCAAATACATACAATGCATTAGCAGCATAGCATCTGTCTGTGGTTGGTAATTAAGAATGACTGGCTGCGAAATGTCCACTGCTGTTTCACATGGTGACCACTCTGTACCACCCTCCCCACCCCCCACCCTCACCCCCACTCTGGGCATAGGTCACCATAGCAACAGCTCAACACAAAACAATAGCAGCTGCCTGTTGTTGGTAATTAAGAATGACAGGCTGCCAAATGTCCACTGCTGTTACACTTGGTGACCACTCAGTACCACCCCCCCCCCCCCCCCAACCCTCACCCTCACCCCCACTCTGGGCATAGGTCACCATATCAACAGCTCAACACAAAGCAATTGAAGCATAGCAAGCTGTCTGTGGTTGGTAATTAAGAATGACGGGCTGCCAAATGTCCACTGCTGTTACACTTGGTGACCACCCAGTACCCACCCCCCACCCCCACTCTGCGTTTAGATCACCATAGCAACAGCTCAAGTCTACAATACAAGTTTAGTCATTAATACGTAGATATTACATTTTTGTAAATTGTAAGGAATATTCAAAATAAAGTTTAGGTTCTTGTACAAGGTCCCAAGAGTCTCCTCCAGCACCTTGTCCTTTCAAAATAAAAGCCCCGAAATAGCATTTTCTCAACAGAAAAGCCCTGAAACAGAAACTCAATATTAAAATGGATGTTACCTATTGGCATACAGCTTCAGGTACCAAGTAAGGCCATTTTCCATGTCAGCCATGGTTTCTGACATGGTGAGACTTTCACAATAAAAGTCTACAGTTATTTATAGTAAGTTATTACATTTTTGTAAATAGTAAGGAATATTCAAAATAAAGTCTAGATTCTTGAACAAGGTCACCAAGACTCTCCTGCCGCACTTTGTCCTTTCAAAATAAAAGCCCCGAAATAGCATTTTCTCAATAGAAAAGCCCTGAAACAGCAACTCAATATTAAAATGGACGTTGGTTATTGGCATACAGCTTCGGGCACCAGGTGAGGCCATTTTCTTTGTCAGCCATGGTTTCTGACATGGTCAGACTTTCACAATAAAAGTCTACAGTTATTTATAGGAAGATATCACATTTTTGTAAAATATGAGGAATATTCAAAATAAAGTCCAGATTCTTTTGTGAGTTCCCATGAGTCTCCTGCAGCTCCATGTCCTTTCAAAATAAAAGCCTTTTTTATAGCATTTTCTCAAAAAAAAATCACCCTCACTACAGTCCGTATTTCTCGATTATCGCAATCGGTCGATTCAAAACGTGCTTTCGGCGACGCGGTCTGCTTCGAGCTTTTCGCGGCGATCGGCAATCCCAACGCAATTTCTTCAGAAATTGCATCGTCTAGTTATTATTTTTCTTTTTCTTTTTATTCCGCCGTTTTTCGGTCGCTATCTAGTCCTACACCGTTCGACGTAGAAACGTCATTCAAACACCGTCGCGTTCAGCTCGATGAGGAGATGGGTGCTTCTACTTTTTTCAGCGATATCTTTCATAATTTCTGAAATATTCCAGGTTTTGTCGGAATTTTTTCTCATAGGAATGAATGGAGAGTACGTTAAAATCTCCTTTCAACTTTGTCCTCTTTGAGCCTTAACTGTGTCAGCATACTTTCAGCTAGAAACACCATTCGACCTTTACACGGGTC